>NW_003205333.1:53493-102639 GCF_000006405.1 Perkinsus marinus ATCC 50983 | reverse complement strand
CGAGATTCTGATCCAAGAGAATACGAAAGTCAGATGAAGTCAATTGTGACTGATGTAGAACCGACTCGTACCTAGACATTACACCATCATTCGAATCACGGCATCCCGAGTAAATTGCGATACACATAGTAATACTACATTATTGCCATTCCTCTATACCTTCAACACGTCATCCTAGTAAATCACACTCGATAAGAAGAAAGAACCCAACGCGTCATGTCAGGCCTACCGAGACTCCATTGCCCTATACTCTTTCGTCAGCTGTTCGATCTTAGCATCCCTATGAGTAATCTAAACACAGACAATGATGATGATGGACAAGTGAGTTTGCTAATACCTCAATCTCTAATGTAGAGTATTCAGTTTGCAGCTTGTTGTGAGCAGTCGCCAGCGCGCTGAACTTGGTAACGAGGGCATCATATCTGGATGAGCAAGCAAAGGAGTGGTATGAGATACGTTGGAATCTGCACTTATACACATGCTGCTACTAGGAATCGAACCAACGACCTCACGCAAGCTAGCAGATACGCATACCACTATCCCAAATTGCCACTCCCACACTACTCATCTTGAGAAACTCTATTAGCTGGAGGCCCATTAGAGTCGGCCTTGACTCCCGAGACAGCGTCTGCATCCTGTGCGCTGCCGGTCGTCCCCAGACCATTCGCATTAGCATCAAATATCGAGTACTGAAAACAGCGAGAAAATCAAAATAGAGCAAATTGTCATTCTACCAATTCAAAACGAAAATTCCCGCGCTCTCGCCGCACACGAGCAAAGCACTGGAGTCTAGATATGATGTAACGGAGTATATCAGCCTGGGCTTCGAGTTAGACCCAACCACTATGCGACAAAGCCTATTCGTTTCCTCCAGCTGAATCCACGACTTTTTTAAATCGTTTCTACTTCAACGTTTTTCAATGATTTTAACTTTTTGATTAAACTTTTTTTATAAGTATGCAAACTCACACACGAGGTTGGAAGTCTTCAGCATTCTCACTATATTGTATATTTCATATTGTCACTAACACATGTAGTTAACTATGCCCACACTGTGACAAAACTGGCTCCTCCCCGACTGCCGAATACGACGTCGAAGCACGAAGTACATACAATGCTCCTTAACCCACACCATGGAGTGCGATTACAGATAGTCCTGGAGAGTCTATCTTCTCCTTGCTAATCTTAGACGGTATCGAGGCTATGTCGGCCTTCATCGATATCATGTTAGTACCTTGGCAAGTCTGCCCAACTCGGACAAAGTGCCAAGCTGAATAAAAACGGCTGAGTCGGAACGGGTAACCAAACTAATAAGACTACCTCCCCTGTCAAATACAAAGACGCCGACGATAACACTAGGATAGTGAACCGAGCCACCACCGTCCGTAAGCCTCATGAAGGTCGATGATACTGAGGTAGTAGGCAGCTGGGTGAGCAAACCTGATGACATCATCTTTTATATTATCTATTGATAATAATATTGGAGTTTCACCACCCGTTTTACGCGAAGTGGCGTAATACTCCATAAAAAAACGCGATATTCGCGCTATCTAGTAGTCGTGAAATATGTTTTTCACTAGTGTTTTTCATATCACTAGGGTGAAACTCCATTGTTATTAATATTATATATTATTCATCGGATGTAAAAATCTCATTGTTCGCCTTGTGCCACGGTGATGATGATCAGAAGATTGTCAAGATCTATTCTTGTCGATTTTTATACCGACTTCTGTCGTGCGTCCGACAACTCTTATTAAGCATTACTTATAAGTATTTATATTTCATGGAGTTTCACCCTAGTGGTGTGAAAAACATATTTTACGACTACTACAGGTCGTAAATATCGCCTTTTTTCACAGAGTATTACGCCATTTAACGTAAAACGGGTGGCGAAGCTCAAATACTATATGATGAATATTAACGGCGTTCAACTGGCAGCTGAGATATGGGAAAATTCTATCGTAACAATAACTCTAATTTTACTGTAACAGCAATTCTCCCTCCATAATGCGAAGCTATCAACTTCTACTACTAAATTCATCGGGTGGGACCGTCAACGCATAGCCGTTCTTCCCGTTCGTATTACCCGATTGTCTGTTCCTTTTCACCTGAGCCGCCAGTTTAGCTCCGAATTTTCTTTCAAATATATCATCACTAGTAGCCCGGTAGAGGACCCTGCCATCAACTTCAGCTCTAATGAGGAACTCCAGTCCAGGTAACTACATCAGTGTTGGAGTAGGAATATATGTTCGCATTCCTCAGCTGAGCTCAGGAGTTTCCTATACAGTGTTGGAGTAGGAATATATGTTCGCATTCCTCAGCTGAGCTCAGGAGTTTCCTATACAGTGTTGGAGTAGGAATATATGTTCGCTTTCCTCAGCTAAGCTCAGGAGTTTTACTATACAGTGCTGGAGTACGAATATATGTTCGCTTTCCTCAGCTAAACTCAGGAGTTTTACTATACAGTGTTGGAGTAGGAATATATGTTCGCATTCCTCAGCTAAGCTCAGGAGTTTCCAAAGCTAACTATGGAAGTTTGTACATGAGTTCGGATAGATGTCTACAGAAAAAAATAAAGATTTCTCCTAAACTACCCCTATAACTTTTATAGTGTCGCCACCATTCGTTTTCTCGCAACGAAGTTTCACCCATTTTACGTGAAGTGGCGTAACACTCTGTGAAAAACGCGATATATGCAATAGTCGTGGAATATATATTTTTCACTAGTGTTTGAAACTCTACTGAACCGCATCATCGACCGGATCACAAGTAGCACCACACATCTATGCTTACGTCAAGAATGTTCTCGTTGTTGTAGCAACTGCCACACATGACAATCACTCTGTCTTTTTCTATCCTATTGCAGTCGAGTAGAATTGAACCCCCATCGGACTCGTCCAACGTCACAGCGCCTAAGATGGATGACGAGTTCTCTGAGAGATGGTATGAGAGGGAATTACTACCATCACACGCTGAGTGGCTATTGAAAAACACAGCCCCATCGGGGACGTATGAACAGGATGATGATGATGACGACGAATTGGTGAGCTCTCCTTGCCGTCGGAATACACTAATGGAAAGCATGAAGAAATTCCCTCCTCTAGAATGGGATGAAATATCTTAGGTGTCGGTGTGCAAGATTCAAAATAGGTCCGAAAACGTACATCATCCCTACTACCTAGCATGCAGATCAATCTCAACATTGGGAGCACGGCAAGTAACTCGACAAGGCAGCACTTTCGGCTCCTCCCCCTCCTCTTTACCCGAGCCGACCCGGTCAGCCTCTGGACTGGCCTCAGGTGGTGATATTGCAGTAGTGGAGGACATGTGGCTGAATGCCCAATAGAAATCTGAATATCGGTAGTGTAGAAACTGAGAGGAATCTTGAGGTTGTGCATGCAAGATACACATCAGGTACACTTACGGCACTTGACGCTTCCGCTGGAACTCGACGACCATCTTGACGTTAAAAATGGAACAACGCGCGCGGTGATGCGTTGAGGAAATGCAAGATTTATCAAGGTCGCAAGATCTCGCCAATTTCCTTCGCGATCTTCCACACATTCTAGCTCAACTACTATGGCTTATCCTCCAAAGCAACTACCCAACACCAAGGCCGATGACGAGCCAGCCATCTCTGCCGCGATCTCCCCAGCTAGACGGTAGGAGGCATTTGACGGTTTTTTCATCAGAAAGTGAGGTGTGGTCAGAGAGAAGCTGCTGGCTATTAAGAAGCGTGAAGAGATGAAGGACTTGATCGTTAATAAGTTGAAGAAGAAACACTCAACTCATGAGGACCCCGACAAGGACGATTGTCGTAGTGAAAAAAGTGCTATTATCAAAAAGGAGGTTAACAGGCTTCTGGACAACACCAATATTCCCGTTACCGGTAATACATGGAATCTTTCATACTGCGCTGATCGTGATGATGTCAGAGGCGAATCTCAATAGGCTTGAGCGTCGAATTCAGAAAAAGGTCGATTGTGGTGCTTTGAAGGGAGATGATGGAGTAGGAAGGAGCATAGGATTAGGTCTACCACTGGCAGTTCGATCAGGTTTCGGTCGTCAGTGGGGTTAGTGCGTACAGTCAGCGGTCTGGTGGTAGCAGCTATAGGGGGCCTCAGAGACCAACCAACACGATGGAGGCGATTCCAGAAGGTAGAGGCTACTACTCTGTGAAGTGGGTGATGGGTTGGTCGTAGATGAGGAGGGGCTGAGTGTAAATGGACGGGCAATTGAGGGAGGTGAGCAGAGGAGATATAACTGGAGTAGGCTGGATGAGTAATGCCGGGTGCAGGGATCGAACCTGGGACCTCTCGGTGTGCAGGTACTCGCGATATCTGCATGAGCAAGACAGCATTCGACAGAAGTTGAACGAGCTGGAGGTGAAGAAACGACTGGCTGAGGATTTGAGACGACAAGTAGGAGTTGATATTTTCATTGTGGCGTTGATCGACTTGCCGTTGTAGATGCGAGAGTCTCGATCGCGCAAGGCTCAGCTGGTGGAGGAGGAGAAGAAGTAGCGATGGAGTGGTATGGCATGTTGACAATTCCTCTGCAGGTTCAAGGAGAATCAGCTAATCGAAATCGACGAATGGCAGAAGTACGAGGACAAGGTGAATGCGGAGAGACGAGATAAAGCGATCAAGGTCAGCAGCAGTTTCGGTTGGGAATAGATGGAGTTTGGCTGGTAGGAGCAAAAGGATAGGGAACTGCAGATGAACTTTGATAAGGCTAGGCAGGAGAGAGAAGAGGAGAAGCGCAGGTGAGGGAAGTTGATGATGGAGTGGTATTGGGAGGCTGGGGGTGTAGGAATGAGGAGGCTAAGCTGGTGGCGAAGATCACCAGAGAGATGGCTTTGGAGAAAAAGAAGATACTCCAGAGGAAGCAGGTACGGACCTATTTTGAATCTTTGTAGGGGCAACCTAAGATATTCTTTCCTCTCTGGTTCGTACCTTTTCTCATGAGAGTTCTCTCAGGCCCAGAAGGATGCTATGGTGACCATCATGAAGGAGAATGTGAAGGAAAGGAAGATTCGTGAGGAGGAGCGGCTGAGGCAAATTCAATTTGATATCGAGAGTATGGCAGAGTACAACAGGATACTAGATGCGCAAGAAAAGGTAATAGAAGATATTTTTGAGGAGGAGAAGTACTCTATGTGGGATGGATGTCAGGCTAGGAAGGATGAACTAGAGGCTCGTGTTGCCCGACAGAAAGCTCTGATGGAAACTATGCAAGATACGGTAACGAGGTTGTGGGTGATGATAGCAAGTGTAGATGGCAGTGTGAGGAAATGTGCAAATGTTGGTGACTTCTGAGGAAATTTTGGAAATAATTTTCATTAGTTCCTGTAGTCTCCTGTTCGAATTCGTATATTTAATAAGACAATCGAACGAATGTAGGTGGTGAAGGAGCAGAATGCTAAGGCGAATGAGATGGAGGACAGAGCGGATAGGCAGCTGGCTGAGGCCAACGCTAGAGCTGAGGAGAGAGAGAGGTTGAAGGAAGAGAGGCTAAGGGAGATCCGGCAGGAGACGCAGGAGTATTGGGAGGCCCCGGGGATCGAACCTGGGTCGTTGGCTTATGAGTTGTGGTAGGTATCTATTCCACCAAATGGCCGAGAGGGAATCTCGTAAGAAACACAATCAGATGCTGAAGGACCTGCAAGCTCAGATCTTAGAAAGCGACACTAAAGCGTGGGAATTTTGTGGCGCGTGACGCTGCATCCAAAGACGTCAGGTATCGAGAAAACGAAGCCTTGCGTGCTCAACAACGACGCGAATTTAATGTTGAGCACAGAAAGCTTTTGGAGAGGCAGATGAGGGATAAGTAATAAAATGTAGGTTTCTCTTTTCGGAGTAGGGCGACCTTAGGGAGCGTCAAAATGTCCTCACCAAGTACGAAATGTCCCCAGTAGAGATGCGAATCAACAGGCAACTTTTGGATGTTGTAGACAAGTCCTTGAAGGAACGCGATGAAGCTATGGCTGGTAGTAGATGGGCATGTGGGTCTGGTCCTAGGTAGTGTGCTTTCAGCTCTTAAGCAGGAGGAGGAAGAGGAGGAGGAGTGTGAGGAAGAGATGGATGAGTAAAGCTGGTGTTGAATATATCCCTACATGTCATGTGCATCACCATCATCGTCGTCAATGTTGTAGCTAGATGGATTTGTGTTTGAGTTGGCTGCCGAGCGGGGAGGGGTATGTTATGCAGATGCACGAAGGAGTCAGCACCAGAAGCAGCTCGGGGTGGTAAGCCGTGACACTTTCGGAGATCAACAAGGGGTATGTTGGAGGGGACAACCGATACCTAAGGGGTAGTAATAAGGCAACAGGTATGGACCTAAGGTAGCAGCGATGGTCGTCACTGTAGTGGAGATCGCTTATTAGCTGTGGTTTCCACTAGTGGAGAATACGCGGACTGCATTTCATAATTGTTTAGGAGTATGGGTTTTGTGTTGGATGTCGATACCGGGGATCGAACCTGGGTGTATGATCATCACATTAGGTTTATAGATGATGTCCCTTCTAACAGCAACAGGTTTTTTCCGAAGTGCTTGGCTGTGTACAGTCCTCATTCAGAACACAATCGATGAGTATCTCGAGTTTAGGCAGTTGAAGAAGAATGCTGGCACTAAGGTAAGGGTGATAACCGCTCACTGGAGTTTCATCCGTTGTATGAAAAACACTAGTGAAAAATGTGAGCAGTGAATAACGTTTTGTATGTTATCCAATGCTCCATATTTAGTGTCACGTTATTTCACGTGAAGCGGATACAACCTCAATTTCGTTCCTCTTCAGATGCCGCATGAAGTTAAAGGCTTAGTCGATGAGGAAACTTTCGTGAAATCGCAGAAGTAGTAGTAGTACGAAATAGCACCATTGAAATTACTCCACGTTTCCAGATACAACTACGATAAGCGCTTTTTTGGAATGCTAGTATCCTTTGTAGAGATGCTTTTCGACATTTGGGTGACACTAAGAGTAACCGGCGCTCTCTTCGTGTGGACTGGTAGGCTCTTGTTGTGATCATCTTCGAGTTTGGAAGTCCCCCCTCAGGTACTGTCGTTTCCCCTGAAAATGAGTATATGCGTACTATACTCTGGTTTATAGTTGGATCCTGGATGAACAATGTAGTAGAGGCAATCTTGAAGCGGTCCGACGACTTTATATGGCGATCAGGTTATTGCTATTCCAATAGCAGCATACCGCACTTTTGTTATCGAGCAACGCCATGGCTTCAACAGGATGACCGCTAAACTGTAAGTACAGTGTTGGAGGAATATATGTTCCTTCTCCTCAGCTGATCTCAAGAAGTATACATACGAATTCGGGTGCATAGAATTCCCCAAATTTCTTAATCTTAGATTTTTCATATTGTCATCACCAACACATGTAGTTGACCATGTGCATATTTTCCCTCCACACCGAGGCGTCGTGCATTTTCTTTGTTCAAAGGTTCATCACAGATCTTGTGAAATCCGAGATCATCTCCATGGTATTTGTATTTCTCCTAGTCCCACCTGTTATCTACCTGATCCGTTGGGGAGGTGAATACTTCTA
Organism: Perkinsus marinus ATCC 50983; assembly: GCF_000006405.1. Lineage (NCBI taxonomy): Eukaryota > Perkinsozoa > Perkinsida > Perkinsidae > Perkinsus > Perkinsus marinus. The sequence continues at coordinate 95,081 of NW_003205333.1, read as the reverse complement.
TGTGTACGATCATCATCATCATCAGTAACAGCAGTCCTTAGTGTTCACTTCAGATACGTTTGGGTCTTTGCCCAAGTTGTCGTTGTGGTGATGATGTTCGTTTACCCTGCGGTCATCCAACCCCTGTTCAACAAATATGAAGTAGGTCTCTACTACTACTACGCCCTCCCCGTCGAGTTTATCTATTGTAAGCCACTTCACGACATGCAACTTCGTGAGAAGATTGAGGCATTGGCTGCTTCCCATCACTTCCCACTCACTAAACTCTTCCAGGTATTATGGTAGTAGTATCACTTTGGAGGGAATAAAGGATAATGGAGTTTCACCCTAGTGATATGAAAAACATATTTCACGACTACTGCATAGAGTAAATATCGCGTTTTTCAAGGATTTTTACGCCACTTCACGTAAAACGAGTGGTGAAACTCCAATGTTGAAGTATATTTTCACTTTCCTCAGCTGAGCTCAGCAGTTTCACCAACATAGGAATCTGGGTGAAAGGGTATAAGAAACCGATAAGAAAATCCTAAAAATTTCATATTGTTACCAACATTACGTGAATATTTTCTTACACTTCTAAAATAACTACATAAATTGCATTTAATTTCGTAAAAAAATTTCGAATAAAATCACGAAGTATATGAAAACCTGTATACGATGTTGAGAGCAGTTGATTGATTGTTCGCTCAGGTTGACGGCTCTAAACGGTCCTCCCACAGTAACGCCTATTTCTTTGGTTTTTGGAAGAGCAAACGTATCGTACTTTTTGATACCCTCCTCACGTTAACTCACGAGGAGATCCTCTCGGTAGGGCATGCCAGACCGCCGCTGTGAAGGATCATCTTCCTAGGTGTTATCACATGAGCTCGGCCATTGGTACCATAATCATCTGGTGAAGTCGATGACAGCGGCAAGTGCTCATCTGTTCGTCATCATGTACGCCTATGGAATCTTCGTACAGCGATATGGGGTGCAACTATTGAGGTAACATACTACTCCTTCCTCATCGTCGCCTGCAATGCCTTTGCATATGCAGCGACTTTGGCTTCCCTACAATGCCTGACGGATCGGTCCCAGCGATGGTGGCGTTGATGCTATTCACCCGACTATGGCAGCCGATCGATCAAGCTATTGACGTTCTGATGACCGTCCAAACCAGGTAGGTTGTTATCTCCTATTTTTCCACTGGTAGTTAGTGTTCATCATTTTTCTTAATCTCAGGACATTCGAGTTTCAAGCCGACCGTTTCTCAGTTGATGATGGTCGTAGTGGTGACTTGAAAACGGCCCTGACCAAACTGCAGAAGGACAATCTTGGTGATATGGATCCTGACAGACTGTGAGTGCTCGCCTCAAAATGGGAATATATTCCTGGTTTCCTCAACTGAGCTCGTCAGTTTTATAGAAATACATAGACGATTTTGGGTAAAAGTGTGGAGAATTTCTACTAGAAATCCTTGTCAGAAAATTTCCATATTTTCACCAAATCATGTAGTTGACCATGTGCATATATTTTCACAGTGGTTCGCCCAGTGTTGCAATAAATGTTGGCCTTCCTCAGCTGAGTGCAGGAATCTCCTTAGAGTTTACTTATGAATTCAGGCGTAAGTGTATACAAAACAATGATAATTTCCTCAATTTTCCTCGGAATTTCCACAGATGTCACCTACACATGTAGTTGAGCATGTGCATATATTTTCACACCGGCTCCCCTACCACTCCTTGCCATATTCTCGATGATGAATATCTACACTACTCGCTCTTATTTTTCATGTATGTAGATATGCATGGGTGAAATACACTCATCCAGCTATTGTAGAGCGTCTGAGAGGCATTGAAGATGCACAAGCTCTGTATGAGAAAAGAGGAGGCAAGCCCGCAGCTATATTCGAGACTTCTAAAGACAAGGAAGATGGAGTACGTGCCTAAGGTCATGACGAGTTGAGTATTCGTTATTCCTACCCCCTAGGTATTAGTGGAGAAGGAGGACGTGCCTGCTGAAGCTGGTTTGAGGGAACGCAAGTAGACGTGGCTGTCGAGTTATGCCTCTAGACTTGGTAGTCTTGGTCATTGTTGTTATTGTTGGGTTGTCAGTCACTCGGGAGGGAGGGAATGTGTAACAGTAGTGCTCAGCAGTTGAAGCTGTTGGTTTCCATGCGTGTTGATACTCATGTCGTATGACGTCAATACGGTGAAGTCCACAGTATTTGAGAAACTGTCAAAGTTGGACAACGAGAGTAGCAGTAGACTGTTGCTGAAAGGCTCCCTTCCCAGCCGGAGTAGTGTGTTCGACGTTGATGCATGCGTCGAGAAGGCGAAGAAGTAGCCCGTGACTCTGTCGTTGCTATTCATGGACCATTATCATCAGGTGTGAGCTCCTGTCAGCTCCCCAAATACGAGTGCTGTGTGCGCGATTAAAGGACATTTTAGTAGAAGAGTCCAACGTCCTTCAACTACAGCCACCTGTTACTGTTGCTGGTGATGTTCATGGGTATGCATATCCACGTTGAAGATGACTAAATAACTGGGCAATCTCAGGCAGTTCCATGACGTTATCGAGCTGCTGGCTGTAGGCGGCCCTGTACCTGATGTGAACTACCTCTTTTTGGTAAGTAATTTTCTCATTTACCAGCGGGTGCTCATTTAGTTCAATCCGCGACCTGCTCTCATCATTATCATGGACCGTATCATATACTGTGTATTCGATGTGGGGAGAAATATACACATGGTCAACTACATCTGTTGGTGGTGACAATACGAAAAATCTGAAGGGAAATTTTGGAAGGTTCTTCTTGGTCCTTACTGGTTTCCCCCCGAATGCGTATGTAAACCTCTATTATCAGTGAGAAAACTCCTCAGCTGGGCTGAGGAAAGCGAACAGATATATTTCGACATTGTGTGTATTACTCAACATTGGAGTTTACCATTGCTCTCAGGGTGACTACGTTGATCGAGGATCTCTGAGTGTAGAGACTATAACCCTACTATGCTGTCTTAAATTGCGCTATCCCGACCGTGTCAGCCTTCTACGTGGCAACCATGAGTCCCGACAGATCACTCAGGTGAAGTACACGTGATAATCACTCCTTGGTTATTGATTCCCTCTTTTCGAAGGTCTATGGTTTTTACGCTGAGTGCTCTCTGAAGTACAATGACGACCTGAGTGTATGGAGATCTTTCACTGACATGTTCGACTACCTTCCAGTCGCCGCTGTGGTGGGCGGGCGAACTCTAGCGGTAGACATTCCTAATCTGCCGAGAAGTTGGTATTGTCTCTTATCTAGGTTCACGGCGGGCTCTCGCCATCAGTGCACACGTTGGACCAACTACGTCTGCTTTATCGGTTTGCTGAGATTCCCCATGAAGGCCCCCTTGCCGATATCGTCTGGTGAGGTGCTTCCCTATTCTTGAGAAAGTTCTACTCTCGCTCAGGTCTGACCCGGACGGCTCCAGCATGCACGTACAGAGTAACAGCGCCGAGCCTGTTGTGGTTGAGGTGAGGCAAGTTCGATGACTTGAGTATAATGGACCTCAATTTCAGGAACCCAATTCATCGGTCCGCGACTACAAGGAGTTACCCTCTGGTTCCGGCTTTACAGTGTCCCCTAGAGGAGCAGGGTGAGACGGCGGCCGCCTGTTATCCTCTGTATCTATCCTAGGTATGTTTTCGGCCATGATGTCACGGTTAAATTCCTACACATGAATGGCTTAGATCATATGGTCCGAGCCCATCAACTCTGCATGCATGTAAGTTTAACAGCAACCCTTGAGGGTCTTAAATGCGGTGGAGCTCAGGGTTACCAAGTGCTCTTCCCTGATCGGTGTGTATCAACTGTTTGGTCGGCGCCAAACTATTGCTTTCGATTCGGCAACACGGCTAGTGTGATGGAAATCTGCGAGAATGGCACTCGCAGATTTAATATTTTCGGCCCGGTGAGTCGTCCATCTACACCCTACTGTACATCATACGCTTGGATAGGCGCCGGAAAGTTCTCGAGGGGAAACGGAGTCAGAGACCGTTCTTGATTCCATCGCTGCCGACCTCGGTTGCCTCGATGTTGGGGCGGAAGCCTGTGTTAAAACGATAGCGGGATACTCTGAAGATGATGATGGCAATCCCTTACAGGTGAGCTCTCTAGGCGAGTGGTTCCTTGACGAATATGTTCAGTCACCATTGGGAGCAACGCGCGTCACCGAGGAGTACTTCTTCTGAACTCTGCTCATACCATCTCTAAGTACCATTTATTCGTGTTACATTCGTGATATTCTCGAAAGCTCATCTTGCGTTAGTCACATCACTAGCTAGCCAGTGGACGCTCTCACTGTGTTGTTAAACACCTTTGACAACCACAAGAATTGGTGACATCAACAAGATCACTCAGTTGTCCTTCGCTGGACTGCTGCATTAGCTTAACGCTTGAATACTCAAGCCTGAACTCCTTTATGGAGTAACAACTATGACGCTCTAGCTACAAATCACACAAAGAGTTTACGACTATCGAACGACCAGTTTATCAACTTTCACATTACGTAATTCACTTTGTACACGGGTAGATTGCAGCGGTATTATTTCGTGTGATACCAAAAGCCACAATCCTTTCATTACTGTCTTGCCGCAAGCCTCTTGCGTCACGCGTCAACTCCACTACATCGCCATTGGCAGTGAACTCTTAAACTCAAGACCATAAATCAATAAAAATACTTCTCAACCTCGTCCCAATAGAGCACAGTAATGATATGTATGCTCTACACACTACGACTACTCGCAATCGAGAAATCTCGAGACTAGCGAACAAGTAAAGTAGCTACAAGAGCCATCCAAATGAACAAATGTCCATGATGAGACAAGAAAGTACACACGATATATACCACCATCTTGGCGGGCTGTACTCTATAGCAAAAATATACATTGGCTTTGACAGCTAATCAGCATTGCCATCAGCTAGCAACCGATGGTGCCGCTACGTCCTTCTTCACTTGAACCCACTTCTTAGCACTAGAAGCAGTATTTCGCTGACCAACCGACCCTTTCCGTCGGTCGGGCCAGCCGGCACCCGCTGAGTTCGTAGAATCAGAGGATCCACTTCCTCTACTTCGCCCTTTACCACCACCACCACCCTTGCCTTTCCCTTTACCTTTACCTGAGAGGAATACATGTCCATCCTAATGTGGTGATGTCGCTTACCTTTGCCCTTTCCTCTTCGCTGATAATCGGGTACATCATTTAGCCGATAAAACTCGTCACCGAGCTCTCTAGACTCCTTAGCCATATCTTCAAACACGTCGTGATACTGTAGATGACTGTCAAGCAACAACTTGGCATCATCCAGATCCTGTCTCCTCCCACAGAGGACTAGACAGGGAGAATGCGATGTGTCTTCCAGCCTTGCATAGTTTAGGTTAGCAGAGTCTGCGATCTCATGCAGAGTTGCAAACCGACGGCCAATAACCCAACCAATGCAGTCTTGCGGTATCGGATATCTACAACAGAGTCGGTCAAACGGCGTCGAGGATGACAAAATATACAGGAGCTGTCCTTGTTATCACCTCTCAACGAGGTACTCGAGTTCGGCTCTAGCCTTATTAACAGCTTCTACTGATGGACCGTATATGACCACCCTCCTCGATTGAGGATCTCTAGCAGTGCCCTTGTCAGCTACATTCACCTCCACGCCATAGTCCTTGATAACCCGACTGATGTGAGCCCCGTTCTTGCCAATCATAACGCCGACCAAATTTGCATCGATATTGAAAGTAGTCGACTCCTGGCTTTCCAACTTCTCACGACGAGATGACAGTGCCTGAGGTGCTCCACATCATCACAGCCATCGTGACGAAGGCATCGCTAATACGTCGAGCATCGCTTGCCGCTTCTCGTGGAAGCTCTGGATGTCCTTCTGGTGCTTCACGTGAACATCGAGTAGTAGCTTAGCGCGGTGAAGGTCACGCTGACTTCCCACTAGAGTAACCGAAGGACCACTCTTTGCATCGGCTCGAGGCGTTACCTGATCAAGGAGCAACTCGATCCCATACCACAAATCCGCCACATCATGAGTCACCTTAAGAAGGCCGGACTTGATCGCTACTTGATTGAGGCAGCCTTGACCATCATCACTCATTATCCAATCGGCGAGGACTCTCGGGACCTGGACAGTCTCTGAACTCAAGTCCGTCAAGTTCGTAGGACCTATTAATATCTACTATCACAACCTTAAACGCTGAATGACCCCATCTTACTAAAACTCCCACCAGAGTCATTTCCGTCCATATGATGCCCGACGGGCCGACGAAGGTTCCCTCGCTCCACGATAATAGGCTCATGTAAGTCGGTGTTTTTGACATAGAAAAATTCATCAGCTCGAATGCTGACAATCTCGCCACTCCACCAACTAGCGGGAGCATGTGCCGTAGCCGGGGATCGAACCTGGGACCATTCGATTACCCCATAGAGGATGCCACTCGTCCTACCTCGACTGTATCCCCCACCTCAGGCCTGTAGTCATATGCATTGCTGAGCGCCTTGCTGGTCAAGGGAGGCACCAACCGTGCCTGACACTCATCCTTCCATATTTCATTGATGCGTTCCGAATCCTTACCTCTGACATTGGCACTGTCTTTGAAGCCCATATGTCATCTTGGAAAGCAACTGTGATCTAAGGGCGAGGCCTACGACCGCCCCCAGCAGAAACTATACTTACCATTTTCCTAGCCACATCTACGTCTCCTAAATACCCTTCAAACCTGATACCACACCTTGGGGAACTTCTACTGCTGATGCATCACAGTACCATTTCTGTGGCGCACTTTGATCCTTGATTTCAACGAGAGGAGAATAGCGATGAACACTATCTCGATCTAGGCCCGACAGTGTAGACGGGGTGCTACACTCCACAGCCATTGTTGAGTATTAATATCAAAACAAGATGATCAGATGATGACAATAATAACACAAAACCCAAACGCCCTACATATTCAATTCAACCGCGGACCCAATAAGCAAGCCCAGCAGTAGAGATGCCACGCCTCGTCATACCGCGCCATATCGCAACGCAAGCTAGCGTTGAACATTGGTCGTGCGACGCCGATCCGATGGTGCATGCACATCTTGCGCACTTGTTTAATCTTGCATTTCCTCAACGGGCCAATGTTGCGTGCTCGAAACTATCCTATCTCGAAGTCATGGTTTCAATGACGACTGCAGAGCCGCAAGTTCGCAGAGCTGACTTTCCCGCACCTTCGAGCGCTCCTAGCCTGGCCTCATCTTGTGAGAAGCTCCAGAGAGATGAAATACATAAACCAACTTCATATTGTGGTACAATTTAGTTCCAATTTTGAATTCATATCTACATATGTGATGTAGAGTAAAATGTACGAGTACAATAACGCGAGTGGTGACACTGACTCAATCGTCCCCGAACTGATCATCAAAAGCATCGAAACTGATTATCGACATGCCCTGTGCATTGACACTAGTAACGCCGCGCCTCTTCGGAATCCCCGATGGAGCTCAACGATGATAATAGTGAGGATTAGCCTCTAGCCTCGACGTTATTATCTACGGACTCCTCACAAGGCACGTCGGGGAGGTGCTCTTCACAGCAATCTCTGAGCAAGGTCAATGATAAACCTCGATTACTGTCGGCTACTTATTCTTCTTGCTTGACGCGTCTCTGAGGTGCGTCTTTACCACCCAAAGTCGATGGTTCTGAAGCACAACGCCAATACGCGGGCTGACCAATCCTTCCTATGCTCGCCTGTGACGTCATTATGTTCGCGGGTGTTGTTAGTTTCCTCAGCATTTTCATCATCATCCCAACTAGGCAACGGTGGCAATGTCGATACGAGCCCATCAACAACCTGAGCTACTCCTTGACCGAAACAGAAGTAACAATAAAGCGACCTGTGATGGAACGACTGAGTTCCTAGCCGAGAGTGAGAGGTCATCTGCTGCTTCCTGGATCGCCTCCACCGAGGCGTTGCTGACCTTCAGCTGAGCCTGGCAAAAGTGACAATGAGAAATAAATTCCACACCGAGACGAAATACTTGCAACTCTTGAGCTGTTGTCAGCAACTTAGCGGAGTATTCCATTAATTGGCCGTTGCGCTTCATTAGTCGATTACGGCTCCAACACGCTCGCTTGCGTATCTTCTCCGCATCCAATCTCCTTTGCAGCACCGCACAGCGAAGATTATCTATAGTCTTCACAAGAAGAACAATACCTCAGCAGCAGCGAGCATTAGCCAGGAGGACCATACACGTTGCATTTGCGATATCTGCTTTGCTCGATCCTGCAGAGTCGCATCCATCGCTTTATTCTGTTCGACTGTCTGCTCTCGACGAACGGACAAATCTCGCACTTTGGCCTGTAACCTATACCACGCCACCGACAAATCATTCGTCGATTCCTCACAGTCTACCTGCCAGCCTCGGCTCTATACCTCTCCCTAGAGGCCAACACTCTATCGAAATCACTAGCAGTAGGTGTCTGTTCAGATGCTCTCGGGCTGATCATAGGCACGAGAACTCACGAAGCATGCCATAAGGCGACGGAGGGGCGAGATCTTAGAGGTTACTTACATTCCTTCTACTATCCGTGGGGACCTATCCCGCTCTAATTCCGGCTCCGCGTTTGGTGTCGTTTCCTGAGTAAAGCCACTCTCAACCATCTATCCCACTAACGTGGGGCCTAACCTCAGCTTCAACTGTTGCATTGACATCCCTAGTGAACTGCAGTGAAATCACAGGTCTAGTGGCGGCCATTTCTCCCTCTTTTTCTGATCGACTCTCTGAATAGTCGACAACCTCCCCTCTAGTATCATCGTCAGCTTCAGCTAGTAATCGTCGTCTTTCCCGTGCCATACAGGAGGTGCATGGCCGTTCACTCCGTGTGGCCACTATTCTAGCGCATCGGGGACACCTTTTCGCTATACGCCTCTTCTTAGGAGCCATTGGTAGTCGAAGACATTATGAACGAAACTCGAGAGCTCACAGTTGGCCCGTTTGAGTTGACATAATTCATATAAAGGCAACAGTTGAGATCAGTACTCTTATACAACAACACGAGAGGATGGAATCAGCGGATAACAACATCAACAAAATATCAATCGCGCTGTATTAACTGGTAAATTCGACCCCCCCAAGACCTCCGATGCTGTCGTCTTTATAGCAAACCCAATACAACAGTTAATTAGAAAATAGAAGATCACTATGATCATCACTACACACAGAGGCTGCCGTAATAGTCTTCCTAGGAGGCAGTGTATGAACTGGTAAATTCGTAAATTCCAATGCTGCCGCCCTTATAGCGAACGCAATGCAACAGTCTGTCAGAAAATAGAGAAATCATCACTTTCACGCACTATAGCCGCCGTGATAGTCTTCAGTTCTTCCTCACATTCGTGTACATTGACAAACCATTGGCCTCCGCTCTTCTTGGTGATGTCCTCATACGTCCGCTTCCTAGGCTCAATGACTCTACCAGAAGTACTAAGACCGTGATAGACCTCATCTCCGCATAGACTGGCCAATGCTGTATACCAATACATAGCTAACGATGACTCGAACATACTAGATAGGCAGCAACAATGAGGATAAGACGCCACGTACTGGCATGCACGACGCCAACCGATCACCCCTGGCTTCAACACGAAGTGAACATCAGTTCTCTCACAAGCAGGGAAGCTCTTTGCAGTGGCGAGGCTCTCGTCCATAGCAATAGAGATGCCGAATCGAACCAAGTCGTCATTCCATGTAACAGTGGGTTCCTCTATATACTCTATCTTAGCCTTGGTACTCTCACTCAGTGAAGTGGCGAAAGTGTGGTATTCATCTGGTGTCCAGGACTGATTAGCGTCCAGCCTTAGCCGACCAGTCCCGACCAAACCAGTGGCGGCAGAGTTGACTTTTTCAGCGTCTCGTATTGGATTTTCTCCGACTTTCAATTTCACGCAACCTCCCTGCTGAGCACCGCCTTGGTTTTCCTCGCGAGTGTACATCTGGTTGATTTTCACGACTTGTGAAATTTTCTCTCCGTTTGCCCCACCATACCACGACAGCACTTCAGCAGGTCTTTTTCCTATACACTCGCATACACATCCTAGCAACGCCATCTCCACCGCTCCTTGCAAGCTGATATCACCCGATGATGCAATCCTCGAGGCCTCATAAACAGCATCAGCTGTAAGATCAATCGACTGCGGTATGGGGATAGGCTCCATGGCTGGTTCGAAGCAGCGTGCAGGATGAAACAGAGGAAGAGGGCAAGCCTCGCCAACGCCACAGCAAGGGGTTGGTGACGACGACTCATCAGCCGGGTAGAACCTGCGCAACGCACGTCGAGGAAAAGTCGCCAATAGATGGAAATTCCTCAGGCACTACATACAGTGGAGTTTCACCCGTGATGTGAAAAAAGCACTATCGAGAAATATATTTCACAACTACTGTATAGCGCGAATATCGGGTATTTCATAGAGTATTACGCCACTCCACATGAAACGGGTGAAACTCTGCTGTATATTTCGTCTGAGAGTTTTCCACAACCCTTAGGCTGGACCACGAGCTGCCATATATTTCTAAGATCCGATCGGTGAACTTACTGAGAGTGTATAACAACATAGACACCATTTCGGTCCGTGATGTCAACACGACTACTCCATCTACATAACGGCAATGGGCTCTTCAGCTTTAGGGTAAATTTCTTCAACACGACCGACTCCACTTCAAGACGACCCGGGGGGAACATCATAAAATTTGAGAAAGCTGTAAACCATGTATGATTCACTTAGATCCTCTCAACCATTGTTGACTTCCACCACGGCCTGTATAAGGCTTTTACCATAATATCGGTATTTCAGGAGCCGACTTTCTACCCTACAGATAGCAACAGCTTCCATACACGACCATTTTAGAGCCCTCGATGAGTAGTGTTGGAGGAATATATGTTTGCTTTCCCCACCTGAGCTCAGGAGTTTCCAAATCTTATTTTCACAAAACCAATAAGAATCTTCCGAAATTTCCCCCACTATCACCAGCATACGCAGTTGACCATATGCGTGAACCAGAGCAGAGGAACGATTTACGACGGGGAAATAAATCACTGTCGAACGGAATTCCTTCATTTCAACTCAGCCGTTTGATAGGAATACTTCTAATACCGTTCCGTGAGATATTCACGATACTAAAGGCATCAGCTTTGCGCGTGGTTCCGTAGTCATTATTAAACTAATAACCAAATATTTATACGATAGTTATGGAAGCTGGTACGTAGTAGTGATAGTAGTAGACTCTCAGTTATTTTTGTGGCGCGGTGACGTTGCTGCTGTTGCCGTGATCGTCCTAGGGCTCCAGCCAGGGATGTCCAAATGCCTATCACAAGCATAGCACCTCACCACCCACCCCACCACCTACTTCCTCTCGAAGAAGCCATCCTGAGTACGGCCAGCAGCAGCTGCTGATGCCTCAGCTAGGCTCGATCTCGATACTGAGTCCAGCCCTTGGAGTAACGCCGTGGCCTTGGTGCCAGCTAGGGAATCCTAAATGGTAAAGTGAGAGACAATATACCTATACTCACCCACGCATGTTGATGACAATGCCTATATAATGGAGTTTCGCCCACTCGGTGGGAAACCCTATATTCTCAGTACGCAGTAGTGTTTTTCATATCACTAGGGTGAAACTCCAAAAATTCATTCAATGGAGTTTCACCCGTGAACACTAGTGAAAAACATATTTCACGACTATTGCAGGGCGCAAATATCGCGTTTTTCACGAAGTTTTACGCCACTTCACGTAGAACGGGTGAAACTTCAATGAAAACTCAGCAACATAATGATATTGCCAACCTCATACCATAAATATAATATAATAAATTAGCGATTGACCATCAATGGTTGCGAAAATCCTTAAAACGTCTATATTAGTTTCATAAGCATCTACCACCCCCCAGCTAAAAAGGAGGTGCCGCGCTCAACTGAGGAGACCTAACTAACAAGGTGCCCAAAATAGAATGCGCTATTGTCGAGCTTGATCGGAATTCAACAAGATATGAAGATCTTTGCGAGCACTTTTGAATGGTATCAATTCTAAATTTCGGGCACTCTATAGTTCGCAAATCAATACTACCTTTTCAATGCTCCTGATGCGCATTTCCATAGCCGTAAATGCCTCAAGAAGAGCCTTCCTTCCCTCTTCGGAGCCCTCCAGGCACATATCCAGGAACTTAGCATCCAATAGACATTGGGCGAACAGTACCTTCACATGAACTTTCTAACTCGGAATAGCTCACACCACGAATATTGATTCCTTGCCAAGAAATTGCAAACCCAACGTGATTGAGCAGAAGTTGACGTCCCTAAAGTTCTTAATTAGTTTATCTCTATAAGAGGTTAAGAGATAACCATATTACATTCTAATTTAGTGTATTTATAACCATATGACTATTAAAACATAAATAAAAGGATATAATTATATTTATATTAACTTATTTAACAGACCCTCATTTAATGGATATCTAATCGTGATACCATATAATCCTCTATTTATAATCAGACATTGATATATTATGATATGATTTATTAATGGAGTGCTCGAGCTCACGTGAAACGGCGAAAATAGAACAGTCATTTCGGAAATATTTCCTAAGAGTCATTTTATTTTTTCATTGACGTAAAACGGTGAGTGCTGCTGAACCATCGCTCTCATCATCTCTTTGATAACAGAAGTGGATAACTGCAATTCAACATGAGTTCTCCGTGGTGCGGTATTACCACATTGCCCAGGCTTGGTACGTCAGGAGCGACCTGCCGTATATCCGCCTGAACAAATCTGCCATCCACAGAGGCTAGTGTGTGTGCAGACTACCTCTGGTAGGACCGCATAAGCATCGAAAAGTTGTCGAAGTCTTTTTACGCATTCCCGTATAGCGGCAACAGAAAGCTCACTCTTCATCGCTGACACCAACATAGGAGAAGTGAACCTGGCATTTTACAGTCTATAGTTGATAAGCCCCCGTCCGTACTACCTATCCACGATATTCATTATTGCTAGAGTCATAGTAGTTGGAGACTCATTAAGCATTTGCATTAGCTGCACTTCAGACACGCATGGATCCGACAGAATCGCCAAGCCGAGATTCAACTCTTTAGTCTTCATCCATGTCGAGAGGTTGGCCTCTAACACAGTTGGCTCCTCAGTGGTAGCGGCACTTCCTATCTTGGACGCTAGTGATGATGCTACAGCCATTAGTAACGTTGGGGAAGCGAGAACAGCAACCTACTACTACTGCTATGTGGAGGAGGCACCTCTGTACGCTGCTAATCCCATAGATAGTAGACCCTACCATTCCAGCGCCCTAACGCTGCATTGATATCACAGTTACAGATGGTACTGTCTAGTAAGGCACAAGGAAGGGCGACCAAAAAAAGGCGGACAAATCGAGATGGTAATATTCTCAATAGTGTGGTATAGGATAAATACTGCGGCGAGCCGAGCGGTATCAGACGGGTCACTCAGTTGTTGTTATGATATGTCATCTACGACGTGTAAATTCCCACCCTGGGAGCGCTCAGGAGAAATAGATCAAAAACGCCGAAAGTAACACTCGAGAGCAGCAGCAGCAGCCGGATTCGTTCAAAGATGCAGTCCTTGGATGTTCCCTAGCTCGTTTTGACAGGTGTCAGGCCGGAAATTAATGACGGAAAAGTACCCTTACCGCGGTTCGAACCGGGATCAATCCTGCAATCGATACATGAAGAATTCAGCGACAGTGAAGATACTCGAATGAGGCTTCAGCACGCTACTAATTACAAACTCTGGGGAGAGCACTGGATGATCTGTGACACGGCTCCACTGCCACGTCATCACCTTCCATTGCCAAAATTGACAGTGAAGCTTAGGGAACCGTAGTAGTCAGCTGGGAACACTTTTTCAAAGTGAGTCCAGCACGGGAAATGCTTGCCGAAGGCAAGCATTTTCCGCAACTTTGCAACTTTTTTCTCCTCCTGGCCAATATTTTTCTCGCGCGCCCAACATTTTCCCTGGGAAGTGGCCACTTCCGACTCGGAATCGGGATTCCCCCTACTACCTCTTTCTCCCAAACTTTGATTCCCCTTCTCCCATCTCCGAATACACAAGATGCTCGGTGCTGGGTGCCCCGGAGTGTTGGTGAGTTGGGGTAGAGTAAGAGCCTATTGTAAAGCCTCATCTGCGAGCGAACTCAAGGTCGCCATTCAAGATATGGTAGGATAAGTTTTCCCTGGGGGTTACATTGCAGTCCGAATGCCACTGACCAGGCTCGTGAGCAATATTTTGCCACTTTGCCTTAAGGCAAAGTGAAAATCTCCCGTGAGGAGATCTCATGTCGTTTCCAATGAGGTTGTATCGATGCCCATATATGCAACGGAAACAGCAGTTGGGATCATTCTAGCTATGGGTGACGCCTTTCCACTGCGTTAATGTCTGAACTTGAGCGAGGTGTTTGCTGTAGGCGATGTTGGTTCCTATTTACGGTATGAACAAGATGAGATCGACACGTATCTTTCCCGTGTTGGTGGCCTCACATGGCAAGAAGTCCATGCGGGTGAGTCGAGGCCATCGCAGTAGCTTGTCATCGCCTTTCTCCCAAGGTTCATACTCTTATGAGATTGGTGACCATTGTGCCTTGATAGTGATGACAGATGCAACTCGAACAACTAACAGTATTGTTTTCTCATGGACCGAGGGGTCTGACTGGTACACTATATAGGACCAGTATGTTAAGTATGCCACCTTGGCCAGAGCTGGCATGGAAGCGCAGTTTTTGCCAAATTCTTTTTCAACGATCTCGGGCTCGGAAAAGTGAGCAATTGAACGGGCTCCAGGACATGTTGTGTCACAATAGAGTTCGCTAGGAAGATGGCATTGTATCTGGCACAAGCAGTCAGCGAAACAGCCATCGATGGTATCATTTTGCCTGGTATCTAGCCATAATGGCTAGCGCTAGGCATGGGCCCTTTTATTGGACGTAGTTAAAGTGCTTTAGGGCTTTGTTTACGTCTTTAAAAATGGTAGAGCAACGACTTGACGATTCGGTTCGTGCTAAGCCACCATATAGAATATCGAGGCGCGGTAAGAAGGCTGCTGCCACTGAGTTCACCGTGTATGCTGCGGCTTTCGCAGATGCGCAAAAGGATCTTTACGATAAGGGTAGGTGGTATTGTTTGATATCTTCACCGTGTTATGGTATGTGGATGTCAGATACGAATCCTGAGGGATTTATTCCAATGTGCATGGCAGAGAATAGGACTATGGGAGGAGATGTGGAGAAAAAATTCAGGAAAGTACGCCAGACTGTCATCGATCTTCGACGCTTATTAAGTATATCGAGTTACATAGTGTCTGGTCTGTTCGTGTGTCGGGAATCTTCGTGTGTGCAGTTGATGGTTTTTCTTCTGTTGCTTGCTTGGGTTTTCTGTTTTGACCGGTTTTCTTGTAGACTCTCGCGGAGCTCGCCGCAGATCCTGCTTTCCCAAGACATCAACTGTGTGACTATGGTGATTCGTCTGGTATGCACAACTTTAAACAAGCCGTTTCTCGGGCTGTCTCCACTCACCTGGCATCTCCTGAAGTAGCTGTCAAAGCTATGGAGGAGGTTACCGACCAGTACGTTATGAGTGAACAGAAAATGCAAGCTGAAGACATCTTATGTATCACCAACGGGTGAGCAGGGGCGTGTTGTCAAACTCGGTTAAGTATTATCTCTTCAGTTGTGGATCTGCCATGAATATGGTCTCTTTCTGTCTGGGTGATGGTGACGGCAAAGATTGTTTTATCACCACTTATCCTGCTTATCCCGTCTTTGCTACCGATTGTGGGCTAGAAGCTAACATTCCAGTGAAGTTTGTTGTGAAAACAACTGAAGAAGACGGTTTCCGGATCAACCTGTAAGCAATCCTATTATCATTTAAAATGTTCTCGAGAGTATATTTATAACTCTCAGGAAAACTCTCGATAGTGCCTACAAGCAATGTGTAAGTGAAGGTTATCGTCCTCGTGCCCTTATCACGACTGATCCCGGCAATCCGATGGGAAGTGTTGCCAGTGTTGAGGAGCTCCGTGCTTTACGAAATTGGTGTGGTCTGAATGGATTATGGTGGATCTCTGATGAGATTTATGGCTGCAGTGTACATAATGATTGCAATCGCCCTCATATTTCGGCCTTGAGTCTACCACTTCTTGAAGGGGACATCGATCCTCCGACACTGGTGCTCTGGGGCTTCAGCAAGGACATGGCACTCTCGGGCATGCGTGTTGGCTTCATTATGAATGTCCCACGGCAGAGGAATTGGGAACTGATCGAGGCTATCCGACATGCTGCTGCCAAGCAGTATGGTATATTCTCAATGGTCAGCCCTGTTGCCCAGGAGGTGTGCACTAGGATGCTCTCTGACGATGAATGGTTGCCGAGATTCCTTCAGACCTCCAGAGATCACCTTACGGCATGTAAGCGTATATTGTGTGATGGATTGGCTAAGTTGAACATACCTTATTTCGAGCCTCATGCCGGTCTCTTCCTATGGTGTGATCTCACAGAGTTCCTTAAATCGGACGACTCTGATGGGTTGGGTCTCTTCAACACCCTAAAGTCAGATCCGTATAAGATGGTCATATCTCCTGGTAGTTGCTTCTTCGCTGACAAGCCTGGTATGATGAGACTATGTTATGCTTGGATGACTGATGGTCAGGAGGCTTGTAGGGAAGTTATCAGGCGACTGAGCCATCTAGCTCAGGAGAGTCGGAAGGGAGAATGTTAATGTTTCTTAACTGTTTCGGACTTTATGAGTTTTTATATAAACGACCGTAAGCAGCGTTCAGCTCTATTTGGTGTGTTCTCAAAAGATATTTGGTTTGCAATTTCATTGATTTCTAATCTCTTATCGTTTCTTACTACGTAATGTAATGTACGATGCTATCGAACTTTAATTGTGCTTGTTGAGGCTCTTTTTTCATTAGAGCACTTGAAGTGGCATTAGTCAACCTCTTCAGTGATAGTTGTTCAGACTACTCATAGCAATAGAGCAATAGCTTGTAAAGATAATCAGCGTCTCTAATATGATTGCCCGCGTTTTGTTGTTAGTTACGTTGGACCTTCGTGGTAAGGCTGGACATAGTCGGAAGCAAAGATGGAGCCTCCACACATGAAAAAGAGTGAGTTAAGTACTAATTTGCAATCTTCCAGGTTGATCAGATTTCGTGATATTGTAATTATGGAATTGCCTGATTTCTATCTTTGTAGGTTGTTGATTGTGCTATGTTGGTGGTAAGGGGAAGTCTCTTCATGTTTAGTTGTAGACAATGTGTCTCCTTCGACCTATCCTCGGATTACGGTCTTTGTAAGGTCTGGCCATTTGTATGAATATATCTTTATGGGTAGCTATGCCATCGATTTTCCTTCAAATTTAGCGAGCATTGAAGTATTGTAATCATGGAACTGTCTATTTCCTACCTTTGTAGGTTGTTGATTATGTTCTGTTGGTGGTAAGGGAAGTCTCTTCATGGATAGTTGTAGACAATGTGTATCCTTCCTTCGACTCGTCCTCGGACTACGGTCATTGTAAGGTCTCCCATTTGTCTGAATATCCCTTTATGGGGCAGCTATGCCATCGATTTTCTTTCACGTTTTGTAGGTTTTGAAATATTGTAGACAATGTGTATCCTTCCTTCGACTCGTCCTCGGACTACGGTCTTTGTAAGGTCTCCCATTTGTCTGAATATCTCTTTATGGGGCAGCTATGCCATCGACTTTCCTTCAAGTTCAGCAGGTATTGAAATATTGTAGACAATGTGTATCCTTCCTTCGACTCGTTCTTGGACTGTGGCCTTTGCAAGGTCTCCCGTTTGTATAGAGATCTCTTGATGGGGCGGCTATGCCGTCGTGGGATATGCCTCAAAGCTTGGTGCCGTCGATTTGTCTGGGGTAGGTTATGCTACCCGAAGGTCTAGGATTATGAATTCCTCTGAATGGGGTAACTATGCCACTGGTATGATGCCAGCCAAAGATATGCACCAACGCTATCAGCTTATCCTCGCGGAGCAACTATGCCAGTCCAAGGTATGGACTATGGCAATCCGCTGAAGATATATGTTAGTACAATCAGCTTATTTTGGTGGGGCAACTATGCCACCTCAAGATATTCTTTTAGGTTTTTCGAATGGGGCAACTATGCCGGCTGAAATATATATTCAGCTTCTTGGGGTTGGACAACTACTGAAGATGGTGGGGAGTACAGTCAGTTTTCTCGGGTGGGGCAGGTATGCCAACTCAAGCTACACACTACTGAAATATCTTTGAGATAGGATGACGATTATCGTTGATCATGTTGAAGTTACTTCAATTTCTGTAAAGTGCGGCAATCAATTACGCCTGAGGGGCAGATATGCCACTGGCTCAAGTCTCGATCGCGACGGATTATGGTGTTGAAAGAAATTGTAGCGTACATTTGATGGCAGACTACCACTGGAGTTGAAGTTGTGGGGGAGAAGTTGTGGCATCTAGTCCCGACGACTGGGCAGCAGACTCACCCTTCCGGGTGGAAGGACATATGATAATACCGCCGTATTCGAGTGGTGAAATATCGTTCCCCCAAACGACCAAACGAACTGGAATTAAAACTTGTCTCGGGGTAGTGAAAGGACATGAAACAGTTAGTGCAAATGTGAACTCGGACATTAAGATTCCTAGCCAATCTTGGTAAAACTGACAACGCAAAACGGTGCGGTTGATGAAAACGAACAGATACAATAATCCGTTACTTCGACAGGCTAATCGACTTAACCGGAGCTCATGCAGGGGCAGTCTGTGTATGTCGTATAGTTAGGTGTTCTCTGCCACGAACAGGCAGATGTTGGTATAGCAACAATGGTGTGGCCACATGATTAATTTGACTGTGGGAGCAAGTTTCAACTGCTTCTTTTTGTATGACTGGGAGTAGATATTTTCGTGTAGTTGAATAGGAATGTGTGATAATTACGCGTCATGGTTTGCGTAGTTCTTACACTGTTCGCATTCCGCCTGAAGACTCCAGGCTGAAGTGTGTAAAAATGACCCATTTCACATTGCGTGGTGCGTCATGCGTACTACGCTAGTGCACAACCTGGGTGCATCTCCAGTGATAATCTTGGATTCTCAGGAATTGTGACATAATTCAATTTTCATTGTTATTGTTGACTGCGCATTCTCGATCTTGCATACTGATATGACGGACTTTCACGGGAGAAGGTATAGTGCGACTTGCGTTATCAGTCTCTCGTGTTAAAGGATTGGTACTACCGAGCGTCTATTGAGAGCTTCCTTGAACTTCATGTGTTGTCCAATACATTTCGAGGCATTGTATGTCCTAGTACAGCGCTCCACATCTCCTGGACTCTAGTCGATTCAGATGGGAATGAACAGTGTTGCAGTGGCCCTAGGCAAACTCATCTGATTCATCTCATTCATTGATAGTAGCTCCGCAGAGGACTCTCAAACTTTATGACTACTACGAACTCCGCATCGACGGGCCCAAATGTGTCCAAAAGATGTGTACAGACGGCGAATGAACCATTAACAAGCTATTTCGAGGCATTTATGGACTCTAAATCGGATCTATTCGACCAAGGCGAGCAGCGTACCTTCGGTATATCGCGCAGCCACGAACCTCAGATACTAATCCTAATGGTTACCTTACGATGTGCGTGGCTGAGAATAGTTCCATGGAGGAGATGTTAAAGGCTAGATTCAAAGAGGTATCGATCGCTCTTCTCGATAAACCCCCTCTGTCAGCTCTTCCCCAGTTTCCAGGGGGTCATCATTATCAAGCCCTCTTACTGTCGAGAATTGTCCCTGTCAGATTCTGGCAGACATGTCCTCCAGCAAGTCGTTCCCCACCAGAGAGCTATTCATGTACGGAGACATGTCAGGGATGAATACTTTGAAAACCGCTGTTGCTGAGGTAAGCTGACCGTTACGTATACAGATTCCCCCCGTCTACTATTATCGATTCTCTCTCTTTGAATGGACGAAAGACTACGTCATCTTCTCCTATAATTTTCAACTCAGGCAGTCGAGCATTTTCTTGCTCCTCCAGTGGACGGTATGGTGAGAGTCGGTGTCACAGCTGACGATGTTATAGCTATCACTAATGGGTAACAGCCTTCATTCCTTCACAGCTCGACGGCAGTAGCTCTTTCGTCGGATAGGTGTGGGCCTGCTATGAATCTTATATCATTCTGCCTGGGCGACGGCGACGGGACGGACTGTTTTCTCACTACCAAGCCTCTCTATCCAGTGTTCCTCTTAGACTGTGAAAAGGAAGCTGGGGTGAACTCATTTTCTGTCCTACTTACATCTTTTCGCTTTCCCCGTCGTGTAGGTGCGTGTCGTTCCGTCGGTAAAGACTTCGATGGAGACCAGTTTTGAGATCACGAGGTTGGCCATGAGCTCTCCTTGAATTCTCGACAACTCTCCCTGTTTTCAATGTGGGCGTTGAAATCTCAGGTCAGCCCTTGAGCAAGGCTACGAGTCTTCTGTAGCTGAGGGGTTGAAGCCCAAGGCCTTATTGACTGTAAACCCGGGCAATCCGAGCGGCCGAGTAGCCACAGCTGATGAGCTTAGAACGATAAGGAATTGGTGTGGCGAGAAGGACATATGGTGGATGTAGACCAGCAATGACCACTCTATCGATGAGAGCTCTTTGCCATCAGATCTGATGAAATTTACGGATGTGCAGTCCACGATGATAGCGAAAGGCCCCACATATCTGCGTTGAATTTGGTCAGTCCCTTCTCATGATAATGTCTCGCACTGTCATCCTCAGCCACTGCTCCCGGGCGATCTCGATCCTCCAACCCTCGTGCTTTGGGGCCTTAGCAAGGACCTCGGTACGTCTGTGGTATTGATGCTTTCCGAGAGCTCCCCTTTCCTCGTATAGGTTTGTCGGGGATGCGAGTGGGTTTCTGTTTGGGCCTTCCTCGTCAACGTCATGATCCCTCCGTGGTGACGCTGAAGAAAGCTGCACAGTCCAGCTATAATATGTTCGCTGCTGTTAGCCCATTGACGCAGGTACTCGCTAGCTCTAGCATTATAGTCGTACTTCCTACTTTTCAGTGGTTCACCGAGAAACTGCTTGGTGACCAGCACTGGATGACAGCATACTTGTCGGAATATCGCAAGGTTTTGACGGAGTGCAAAAAGCTAATCTGTCAAGGCCTCGAAGGATTAGGAATTCCCTTTTACCAACCCGACGGCAGCATCTTCATCTGGGCCGACTTCTCAGAGTTTCTGACTCCAGATGATTCTCGTGGAGATTCCAACGCGTTATTCGATAAGCTCTGTGACGAGCCGTATAAGATCATACCTTCTCCCGGTGATAGCTTTTTCGGCCCTCCGGGGGGCATGCGGTTCTGTTATATGTGGATGGCAAAACCTCAGCAGGCCTGTCAGGAGCTTGTCCGTCGGCTGTCTCTGTTCGTTGCGTGCAATCGTCGCAAGTAAGGATAATCCTGCTATCCTACTGTTTTGTTGTCTCGTTCGAAAGACTCCAGCTGACTCTGCGCTCACTGTTGTTCTCTGAGAGGAGCCCCCTTTGTCTTCCGTAGAGGGATCTAATGTCATGGATTCGTTTTAACCACATAAGTGTTGGGTTTGCAGTATGCGATATGCTACCATTGCGACCACTTTCAGACCTGTTCTGTCTCTTTACCGCATGACCCTCCAGATCGGCTCCATTATTGGACTTGTAGATTATTCCTTATTGGCTCTCCTACTTGTAGCGACTTTTGCAGGAATTGACTACGTGATATCGGGGGTGCTTCTTGGCCTAAGTCTGGGAGTGCTTCACCGAATGTTCGCTGAATCACATGTGGGTGGAGAAAATCCTCTAGTGACAGAGACTCTCAAAGTAGGAGTCGGAATTCCTAAGCAGAGAACGCGAAAAGCTGTTAGTTTGAAATCGACATATGCAGGGATCGAACCTGCGGTCTCGAACAGACGCGATGCACCAGTGCTGATAGACCGCTCGGTTGGGACGGAGGACTTACCATGTCACGACTGCGTTGTGCCCGCAACTGATAAGCGACTGAGTCGAGCAGCTCGTCGACGGCTACGTAGGCGTGCCAAGAGGGAGAGTACGCCTCCGCTCGAACATCCCATCGAAGGGGAGCCGGACTGGACACCTGTTGAGGAGAACCGGTTGAAGCACGACGAGTGTCTTGTGCCCACTCCGAGCACCGAGCTGTCCGATGAAGGCAAATGTCCTTCTGTCGTAGATGAGCGATTTAGGGATGTCATTGGGGATGAACTTGGCACCATCGAGGTCATCCAGGAGGTGTCGCAGGGCCCGCCAACTCCCAAGGGGTCCTTTGATCCAAAAATGCTCAGCGACATGTCTACTTCTCCTGTAGGTACATTGAAGTCGCCTCGCGAGTGTCATCAACCTCGGCATCGTATAACACCGGTCGAAGGCTCGTGCTCGGACCTTTTGTAGAGTCTCCCCCGTACTTACCACCAGAGTAAGATTTGTCCAAAGGGTGAAGATCAGAAAGTCTCAGGTACCATTATGGAGATTACTATCAACAGTACCCAGAGTACTTGCTCCCATGGAGCCTACCGGTCGTGATGCAAGTCGTCCCGCTGCCTCCACAAGGACTCATCAACACCTCATCCCAGTTCGAGTTGGGTACCGGGGTTAGATGGCTCGGAAGCGGCGAATTGAAAATAGAGATGGCTGGAGCTTGGGCAGGGACCGAGGGGAAGTGGAGATTCATAGCTATCAGTAGGAGGATCTCAGCTGCGGTGGTCGTGGACTATTTTCTCGACGTAGGTCGCTGGTTGGAGTGGCTCGACGCTTCCTATCTGGGCACATGGCCTTGGGAGTCCCGTCCTTTACTACTGGACATGGACCTCTCGAGGAACGATCTCACGGATGAGGAATTTAAATGGATACTGCTTCATCTCGACAGGGGCCCCGCGAATGTTCAGTGAGATCTACTTTCGATTGGTATCGGTCACTTGGACCACTTCAGACGACTGCGGGCTTCCTTCAACCAACTCACGGAGAAATGTGTCGATGCTTTGGTGGGGATGTTGGACATTGGCAACAAGCGAAGAATTGCTGAACTTCATCTCAACGGTAACTTCATCGGCAACAGAGGAGTCTCAGCTGTCCTCACGGCCGTTGCCACGAGCTTACGTCACCAACACGGGTGTGCTCCCAGTCTGGGGCTTCCAACGTCGGGCATTCCTGGTTACCTTAGGTCGGCTGGTGTCCATGAGCTACCGCCACTCTGGCTGCGTGTTGATGACAACTCTACCGACTGTGAGGCCGAGCTCGTATCGTCGATATTCCAACCTGGGTGAGTATTGCCGTCCTAGGGGTATGTGGAAGTCAACTTTTAGGGAGTACTGTATGGCTACCCTTCCTGCATCTTGCACTCCCGATATCTGTGGCAATGGTGCACTCGTTCACCTCTTTAACTTTGGCAGACAGGAGTTGCCTACAGGCAGCTAAGCATGATGACAAGTACATATTTAATCGTCTCGAAATAGACTATCTTTGCTCCTCATTGGAGCTTCTAATTCTCTTGTAGTAGTGCATGCTTTCGTCTTCATAAAGACTACTATTCGAATCGGGGCTAGTGGCCAACAGATGGTCTCGGGTCAAATTCGATGTGCTTGGCCTCGTTCCTCGGGTTCGTTCGTCCCGCGTTTGGATTTCTCTCATGTGTTATTAGTAAATCGTGTTACTCTACCATGCCGTCAAGGGGCCTCTCCTGAGGTCCCCGTGCTTGGTTCCACTGGGAGTCCTAGCTGTTGAGTTTGCATGCAGTGGGAGTGGGAAGAGGCCCACTCCGAGTCGTGTGCTCTCTTGAGTTTCGACTCTAAATCGATAAAAGGGCCCAACAGTGACGTTTAGTTCCTCAATAAGAGCTAGGGGTGTTCTCGCTGGCACAAGCTCGGTCGCCTTCTAGTAACGGACGGAGGATACATGTCTGATGTGATTCACAATAGGCCTATGATTAATTGTGTGCATGTGAGATTAAAGTCCAACGCCTACGACAACGCGGCTTAGTTAGACTTGCATCGATGCACATTAGGTCCCGAGGGATTAGCTTTAGCCTTTTGAATTGTCTGCTTTCATCATGCCAATGAGTTTTGTCCACAGGGCGAGATAACCTCTGCCAGTGTACTTCCTCTCCTATCGGCAGGATCCGCTTACACGAATTGTGTCGCGAACAACTCATGACATATTAAAAGTAGTTTCTGACTGGGTTTCCTGACCACCACATTATGGTATGCTGCACCTCGGTAACTGCGACATGCATTTGGTTGCCGCTTGGTCATGTGATTGTCTCTATTGGACTTTTAAATGAACTCAAGATGGCTAGGGGGACCCAGATAACACATACAGATAGAACAGGCACATCTTGATGATTGGAATGAATGTCACAACACAGCATTGTAGCTCTCACTGCTAATATTTGAATAGCACACTACGACAGAAGTTCTTGAGGAAAACGGCTGGTGTATGCTCGAGCGAGATGGTCTGTGAGCGTTCCAGCTTCACCATGTACTCCATTATATGGCAGCGCAAGAGGTACTCAAGGCGAGCAAAGACCGTTATGCATGCGTCTTCACTGTTGTAGTCAACCCTCAAGTATTCGGGCCTGGCCTCAGGGACCAGTGGGGCTATCGCTGACTTACGACGACGACCTTTCTCCATCATTTTTCTCAGCTTCGAAGAACTCGAGAGAAAACTCTGGAATGGACCAACCTTCTCCAGAGACGCTTTTGCATTTCTGATTTCCTTATTGGCTATATCGGCTTGACCGCCGGCAAGCAATGAGTTTGCCTTCGAGAGCTTTTTCTTCCGACCCTTACCGAACACACCCTTGAGACTTATTCCTCCATCCACGTCGTCAAACTGCATCGGAGTATTCGACTCCAGACTGGCATTCATGAATTCTTTATCAATCGTTTCACTGTCGGAGTCAGTGATCGGTGAGCCCTCGGTCGAAGGCCCGCCTATACTCAGCAAATCATCATCAGATTGGGATCCGCGTACATTCGACAAACTGCCATCAGATTTGAAAACTCGGTTCGACCCTGTGAGGCTACCAATGGGAGCATCCAATTCATCAGCACTTTTAGACCGGAAGCGTCCATCCCACCAGGGGTCGTCGGTGGCTTTAACACGGGGTCTTTGAATGTTGAAGCGCCGGACAGGGCCGATAGCGAGGTTACTCGGATCAAGAATCATGCATCTGGGGATGGCATATGCTCGGTCTTCATAATGTAGCAGCAACGATTCAGGGCATCGACTGAAGACAATTGGCATGCCTGGTTCGGACTACTAGGAATGATATTGGACTCACTAGACTTCGGAATCCTCAAGTCCTTTTCTCATAGGACACGACGAAAATTCCAAGCTCACGAACCCCTTAGGGTCAATGCGAACTCGAATTTGATCGAGATTATGCTCCTCAGGTCGAAGAATACATAGCTTGTCATACTTTCCAACGACAGTTGTGATATCTTCCTGATACAACGAGAAGAATCATTGAGGACGAGAACCTATCACGAACCTTGGTAAAAGGCTCCCCTTGATGACATATGTCGCTCTCTCCTGTTGGCGTACCTAACACAGGTGTGAGTTGCATCAATGGGATGAGTGACTTCACCTCGCTGACTCGCTGTCACGAGACTGGCTAATAAGGGTCCCAACGCTGTTAGCCTCATGATTCTGCAAGAGAATATCCTACAAGAAGTTTGCGTAATTCAACTGCGAACACGAGAGTAACGACTTGGGCGGTTCTCTCTGAGTCACGAGACAAGGTCCCCGACGTTTTTTGTGCAAGTCAGGACGATTATTATCAGTGACAGTCTAGACAGTTTTCGGGCCACGAGAATTGACTGCTTGAACGACTTTAGAGACCGGAAGTTGAGTAGTGAGAGTTGTGAATAGATGGTGGTGTAGAAGGCCCTAGAGAATGATGAGGCAAAGCACGAGCGTTCGATCGGTTATCTGCACTCATTCCCGACGACTACATCTTAATACAATGCAAGCTAGACTCATGCAATTATCCTTAAATTGAGTAGACATAGACGATAGACAAATTCGATTGAGTACAGTATGTTCCCGAAACTCCAGGGAACAACCTATAAAACTGATCTAACTTAGCAGTGGAACTCAGCCCTAGAGTCAGTTTATTTGTTTGATTGGTTAAGGTTGATGAACGTTTCACTTGTGACTCGTATAATACGACTAGCAGCGCTGTCTGCACAGCAGAACAGCACATTAGTGTCTCAGGGCGGGCGCTATATTTTACGGCGCGTGCTCCGTTGCGTCTCATTGCGAACGAGTTTGAGATTTGGCGGAGCTCATCTTCATACTCTACACCTTGGCAGGTAAATCTGCCAATTTAGCTAATAAGGAGATCACATTCGTGGATAGGGACATCAGTTTAGCGGCGAGGGTCGGATAGTGAGATCGATTTCGCGGAAAAATGAATCTGTTTCATGATGAAGGAATACAATTCCACGGACAAGGACATCAACTGCGGGTTAGAGTGTTGATGAGTCATCACTGAAGGGCAGCGTAACTCCACACGATAGTAAGAAACCTTATTAGCGTGTACGCTTCTGAAGTGAATGAGGAAACTCCTGAGATCAGCTGAAGAAAGCTATCATATATTCCAACACTGTTGCACATACGCGAGTAAGGATATTTATCTGGTGCATAATCTTATAAATACCAAATGGTCACCATATCCGCCAAATAGGAATTTGTGTAGTCTTGTCTACTGAACTCCCAATGACCACTCAATCCTGTCCATTCGCCGTCGAGGAACCTAGGCCTACCGCCCCAGCTGGTCATCTCCTGTGCCAAGAAGGTATGGTAACAGTACTCTCTAGCGCAGTGTCTTGTTGTTGTTAGGTTCGGCCATGACTAAGCGCAGCAGTACCCGAGTCCATCATGCGCCAGGTGAAGTCTGAGTATTATCAACTGTCTTGACCATCGGCCCTTCAGGTGGAGCTTCGTCTCTCAACCTGTCTCATGAGCCGACCGCAGTACCGGAGAAGTAGGACCACGTTGGTTCACCTAACGATACCTGTTTGTGTAAGGATCTCCTCCAACTGTTTCGCCTCTAAGAGTGACCCGAATGGTGCCAACTCGATTACCGGCAGACCGATGACTAAGGTGCATGCACCTCCGGGTGGGAAAGAGTCATTCTCGATTGGTGAGCTATGCGAGAGAAGAAGATCAGTCAACTGGGAAACATAATATGTTAGGAGCTATGTTCGGTGGAGATAAGGGAGAGACCGGAAATAAATTTACGAGTGAGTCGAGCCCCATCTTGACACGCATGCCACAGCAGAATGCGCTATGGGTGGGTAAGCCGCCACGGTCTCATTCATCTTTAGATGTTCCTCCTGGAGGCCCATGCACCGATCAGAGCAATCTGTCTAGCAATACCTATGCGAAGGACTCCAATCAGAATGGTGGTAATCTCATCACCAATAGAAGAATGACGAAAGTAGACTCCTAGCCTGAGAGCTTGTTCGAATGTGTTGTTGTGCTAGGTCCAAGCACCGCCTGGAGGCTGCAGCAACCTGACCCTAGGATGAGTGAATCAAGCGGCATCTCTAATTGACACAGATTTTCCGATCATTATCATGGATGTGAACGCCATAGCAATGCACAAACACTTTTCAGTTTTCGGCTATTGTGTTGAGACAATAGATGGATCATCCTCGATGATGCATTAAGGGGCCGAACGTCTCTGGAGTTGCGTTCACTGATGAAGGTTCATCAGCAGCACGCTCGTGTTTGATACATCCATGGTCTAAACGCCAAGGCGAACGGAGCGGTGTACTCGTAGACCTCAACATGGAAGGTACGGGGTGCTATAATATGCATCTGGTTGGAGTCAGCGCATCACTGGTCTCCGAATGTTGGGGACTTTGCGACACAAGCTGTACAGTAGAAGCTGCACTGGATGCGACGGCGATACAGAACCTCTAATATGGTTAATTATAGATCGATCCAACTGTTGCTAGCCACTGAAGCGGAGTTGAGCTTGGCAGTGCACAACCGTTCAGTATTTCATCACGTTTGGCGTGTGGAGGGCGTATTCTTGGTGGAGTGCCAGGACTCGTGACCCTGAATTACTACGACAACGCAACCATGCCTTTCCAGATGGGTAGAAGTCTTGATGGTGTTTCTCAAGTAATCCCTCAAAGTGAAAGGAGCCATTCAAGCGTGAAGAACATTAATACCGCAAGAGAGATCAGTAATAAACGCAGATAAAGACGAAAAGAAATTATTACTTGGAGAACGTCACTCAGAACATGCCACCCCCCAAAAGTCGTCAACGCCTGTTCGAAAAATCTCCGAGTTGTACTTGAAGGTGCAGAATTAGAAGCCATGCCAAGCTCGACACCCCGTCGGTGTCATATTTGTTGGACCAGTAGTGAAACACAATAGCTCAACAAGGATCGGTTCAACCCATTGAGTTGGCTTGTTTAGCCGGTGTGAGAATATATGCACATGCTCAACTATATGTGTAGGTGACATCTGTGGAAATTCCGAGGAAAATTGAGACAATTCTCATTGGTTTCTGTACACTTCTACCCGAATTTGTAATCAAACCTGTATAATTAGTGAGGAAACTCCTGAGCTCTGCTGAGGTTTGCGAACATATATTCCCCCAACACTGTGTTCATCGACCACCTCCTCCTCCTCCCCCTCGGCCACCCCCATCAGCGATATACTTCCTTTCCCTCCCGGAGGAGCCGTTCCCAACCCAGCCTGTGGCAAACAACCATGGCAAATTTGACCATGGTAGTTTGGGATTACACCTTCTAGAGACTTATTTCGCTTTCAATTCCAATGGGCGGGGCGCCTATGCCACTGCCTTAAGAGATGCCTCAGTATTTTCAATTCCAATGAGCGGGGCGCCCATGCCACTGCTCTAAGAGATGCCTCAGTATTTTCAATTCTAATGGGCGGGGCGCCTATGCCACTGCTCTAAGAGATGCCTCAGTATTTTCAATTCTAATGGGCGGGGCGCCTATGCCACTGCTCTAAGAGATGCCTCAGTATTTTCAATTCCAATGAGCGGGGCGCCTATGCCACTGCTCTAAGAGATGCCTCAGTATTTTCAATTCCAATGAGCGGGGCGCCCATGCCACTGCTCTAAGAGATGCCTCAGTATTTTCAATTCTAATGGGCGGGGCGCCTATGCCACTGCTCTAAGAGATGCCTCAGTATTTTCAATTCTAATGGGCGGGGCGCCTATGCCACTGCTCTAAGAGATGCCTCAGTATTTTCAATTCCAATGAGCGGGGCGCCTATGCCACTGCTCTAAGAGATGCCTCAGTATTTCCAATTCCAATGAGCGGGGCGCCTATGCCACCGCTCTAGGAGATGCCTCAGTATTTTCAATTCCAATGAGCGGGGCGCCTATGCCACTGCTCTAAGAGGTGCCTCAGTATTTTCAATTCCAATGGGCGGGGCGCCTATGCCACCGCCTTGAGATATACCTAAGTACATTCGATTGGATCAGGCGGGACGCCTATGCCACTGGCTGAAGATATGCCTCAGTATAATTATTCACATCGGGAGGGGCGCCTATGCCACCGCCTCAAGATATGTCTCAGTATAATCAATTCCACTGGACCAGCATTCTCAGCTGACAGCTGATTTACTCCGTCATTAGCCCATGCTAAACAACCACTGTCGCACCCATATAAGCCCTCGTATTCCGAAGATTCACGAGACCAGAAACAAAGGTCTTGTTGGGACATAAAACCGTGCAAATGCCATATCTCCTTCCCCGGTGCCGTTTCCTCTCCGCGTCCGATATGATGGAGAGGTGAAGCGGAGTGGGCGAACAGCTCGGGCAGAGGCGATCACGCATTTCTCCCACGCCTTGCCATACTGATAGAGAATACGTCGGATTCGGTTTTAGACATTCTCGGCCGATCTGCCCCGACGAAGGTCAGAAAGCTGAACCCTCCAAGCGACCATAGGGAGTCACAATGTCCGGCATTCGTACCGCGTGCAGCTTTCCTCCACAGATGTATCGCGCATCCTGTGCAGCCTCCGACAGAGGCCCTCCGTCGTAGACTTAGCGAGTTGCAGCTCCGATTACCGTGGAGGCTCTGCTGGACAGACCGGGAACCAGAACCCAATGATGTTGGCACCAGAAAGGATGCTAGGGATTGGATACATGATCGAGGTTGAAATGGAACCACTAAAATAACTTCATTTCTCGATCTGCCCTGCGAAAGAGTTCACACCAACACAACTTGAACATATCTCCATGAGAACGACGAGAGGTCATGCTTCTGACACTAGAGCAGAAAGAACATACATAGTTCACATACCTACAGTTAGCAAAAACGGAAGTGGTGCAGTCCTGCACTTCGACAGAGAAGATAAGCAGCTCTTATAGCTAGCGAGTCGATATCGATGGGTTTATGAAAATGCATGCAAAATAGGGAAAGGACATTAAAGTGCCTCGCTGGTGATCGAACCTCTGC
Source organism: Perkinsus marinus ATCC 50983 (assembly GCF_000006405.1). NCBI lineage: Eukaryota > Perkinsozoa > Perkinsida > Perkinsidae > Perkinsus > Perkinsus marinus. The sequence continues at coordinate 64,525 of NW_003205333.1, read as the reverse complement.
CTTCGAGGTGACTCCGCAAGGCAACACCAACCGCTGACTGCTCGGCTACACTGCCCCTACGGCTCGACCCGTCTTGCGCTACTCTAAGCGACGGCGAATACGTGAGGGATGATGCTGGAGTCCCTCGAGAGATTATCGGAGTCCCCATAGGTCCTGAGAAGTTACACATACAAAGTTACTACAGGCTACTGAGAATTCCTTAGTACACGCGAGATACCGTAGCGAGACCAGCTATGCCTCTCCAGTTGTATCAATCACTGAATGTTTTTCAACGAGAAATAACAGTTGTTGATAATACAGCCCATCGAGACTCAAAGAGATGGTAGTATCTTATTACTTGGTGGGACCTCTCCGTCAATATCTAGTCTAGGAAAGGACCGTAGTGACCATTGCGATGCCCCGCTGCCAGCGCCTGGGTGATCATCAGACCAATTCAATGGGCGTGGTGCCAGCTCACAGTCCCATACAGAGAGTGCCGAGCCAATGTACCTATCAAAATTAGCCTACGACCAACGAAGAGTTTCGACCACTCATGATGGTCAACCATGATATACATACGGAGGGACGCAGTGTAAGTAACCTAGCATTCAACGTGTGCCTTATCACTCGTCGTCTGAAGTCCTCCGCCGCCCCGCAGTGCGCAGCCCTCCTCCAAGTTCTACAGTATTCCGAGCTGTCGAGTCTTGCTGCCGAGAACTCTTGCTAGACCTGAATATCTCCAAATCTGATGGCAGTTGAGAAAGAGAGGGTATGAACACTGTTCATTGAACGGCGATGACTGAAATGACCACAGTACGTTCCAGGGCTCCTCTTCATGATCTTCACCACGGCCTCTATGTCCCTTCGACACACGTGGCACTCTCCTTTCAAGGACCTCAAAATATCCCGCATGCAGTCCAAACAGATACCACTGTGACCACACGGTAGAAATGCCTATCAAGAGACCCAGGTTCGAATCCCAGCACATCCATCTCTGCCCTCATCACTACCAGTCTGGTGTCCGCCTCCTCAAAGCACACCGTACACACGCCCAGCATCGGGCTTTTACACGCACTGGCCGCTAGCGACTTTCGACTGCTACTACTGTAGCTATTTCGATCGCCAGGCCCGAGCTTAGACCGCTCCGTCTTAGGTGTGGCCACCGAGGTCACAGTCTTCATTCTGAATAGTCACATAGGTAGAGCCCGGGATAATAAACCATGGGTCAACTACCTGAAGAAATTGGTGGTGATCTTCCTCAGCTTGAACAGTCGCCCTTCATTCTGCTGTAGGGCTATCTCAAGTCGAGATGACTTGGGCGCGACTGAGGAAACGTTATTCGTGAAAAACAGAAAGAAAAGTTTCCATAGACTCTCTATGCTTGACTCGAGGCTTCCTACCATCGATGATGTCAATCTCTGACGACTCGCCCGTCTCCGCCTCCCCTGTCGGAGCCTCTTCGTTGAGGAGCAAGTCGCTGCCACTATTAGCGAGCATGCACGCTCTGTACGTGCCCATGAGAATAGCATACACTGAACAGTGTAGTACCGGCAGACGAATATCCTCAAGACTCCTCCATCATCCTCGGAATGGTTGTCGTCACGAGGCACTTCGACCTCAACCCAGCATACATGGCAACGGACAGACTCAAGTCGCCCTCTCCGAACAACGTACTGAGATCAGCTCAGTGGCAGAAGTAGTGGCAGATCTTCGTGTACCACCTTATGAACCCTCCAACACACACATAGGAGGAGCATGATGATAGCCACTATCATTCCGACTGCAGCCATTAACATTGGCAGGTTCACACTCTCATTACTGTTCGAATCGGACATAATCAGACTGACACTGAAAAAAATCACAATGTTATACCTCTCCCGTGCCACATTGATTTAGACTTAATATAACGCCCATGGACGGTAGATCGAAAACAGCAACCCACAGTAACGGGTGATTTCTCGACCGTAATCGACGTAGGGGACCAGCGTCATCGTAGTCACACACTTTTCTTGCTCCTTTTGGTCCGTTCTTCCGAGTCTGTCTTGGGCCCCTCCTCCTGGCTGCTCTCCTCAGCTCTCCGTTTGCCACTAGTCCGGACTGTTGACTCAGTAGTGTGGGCCTTTACAATGCGTTCGGCAGCATCCTTGTTCAAGACTACATCACGCTTGCGAGCTGATGAACAACAAACCATCCCAGAAACAGTAATACAAAAATTAAGACACACACTGAGGCAGCCAAGTGACATGAGCAGAATATTGCGCTCTCCGTCGACTCCACTATTATTACTTTTTGCATCCTCCTGTTCCGAAGCCTTCTTTAAACGTGCCATGTAGGACTTGACCCGCTCCTGAGGATACCATAAATTGAACTGATGAGTTCCGTGGTTGATCGTACGATTTCGTCCTTGATTTTATGCGTCTTCACATCAGTGCCTTGCGTCTTGAGGAACATCCAGTAAAGCGAGGCCGTGGTGAAAGCGAGCGAAACATTTAACTCGCTCTGCTCCAATGCTGAGCAAAAAAAAACCTCTGAGGTGCTCACCTTGGGATACCTTCGCTTCTGTACCCCGAATATAGTTACTCCGAAGAGTGTGGAGGCCCACTACATCATCCGTGACCCCACGTTGTGAAATTGATATTGCCACGTCAGTCAAATTCGAATTTTCCTATCCCTCAGTGGCACCTATTACGTGTCATCTTCGACATGAGCTCCTCATAGTCGGTATCCATCAATGGTTTCAGATGGTCCTCCAAACTCGACAGCTGAGCCTCGAAGTTGTCCAGCTTTTTGATTAGAGAGTTTCGAACTCCAGACGAAGATGATGACGCAGCCATCAAGCGGGGGCAACTAGACTGAGCGAAGGAGAAAAGCGTTGGTGGGGATCTCCACGATACGTCATAATCACGTAGATAATGCCTCCGTGGCCAGTGACAGGTTGAAAGTGTTTGCAAATGAAGGTTTCTTCGAGAAGAATATATAGTCCCGGCGGGGGTCGAACCCGCGGCCTACGGCTCATAAGACCGTCGCTCTAACCACTGAGCTACAGGACCGTTGTTGAATGAGATATAATTATCGATGGTAGACTTTCAGCATCCTTCTCGCTATTGCTTAGACCTAGAGCCTCCATCGGTATGTCCCCCGAGGCACAGTCTCAACCTCGAGTCACCGCGCGTGACATTCAAGAGGTTCTTGGAATTTCCGAACCGGAAGTGCTGGCGCCGGGTCTGTCATAGAATTCCATTCACTTGGCCGAGAACGACCGGATGGAAGACTTGGTAGGGGGATAAGTAAATAGCTGAATACCTGGCTAGCTGCGAGCAGGAGTAGAGGAATTCCATATGGCCTTGAAGTCCTACTGGAAGGACTTGGTTGACCATAGTGACTATGATCTCATCCATCGCAGATTATCTAACTTTGCATGCGTTCAGTTGGGTCGGGCCTTGCCGCAATATTAGCACCACGTCAGAAGCCCTAAAGAGTCGCCTTGGCTGAATTGCCTCGCTGGTGTATCGTAGCGGAGTCCTCGTACGCATGATATTCTAAGGATATAGAAACTGCTCATGGTAGAGCTTGCTGCAATCGTCAGTTTATTTTTCATCCGGAATGCGGTTCTTGGATGTCTTTCGGCCCGCTATGAGGCTCCTGCCGGAGACTACCACTCCCGATAGGAGAATTCCCTTCAACGAAAGAGTAATTCTCCTGGTCCTCGATGATTCAATGATATGCTTTTGTTAACTCTTCAGATGGTATGGACTGCTACTTGCCTATTCATGTTCATGGTGTTGGGGGAAATTCGATTGTACGGGGTCGAGAAAGGATCCACTGTTGACCCCTTCTACTGGCTGAGAACGTTGATGGGCAGCCAACAGGGTACACTGAGGGAGCTGGGTAGGCCATAAAGCATGGTATCGGTCTAATCGGACTCGTCATGACAGGTGTGGCTCCTATACTAACCGCCGGTATGCTGATGCAGTTCCTTTACGGTTCTAGGCTCATCTCAGCGGATCTCAGCCGGAAAGAGGACCGCGCCCTGTTCCAAGGTGAAGCCAACGTGCATATTTACATCATCTTAATCGCCTACTCAGGTGCTCAGAAGGTCATTGTGGTCCTCGTTGCATTGGTTCAAGCTTCCCTGCTTGTCATCGCCGGTGCCTTTGGACCTATTTCGGTCATCGGTAGTACATACCAATGTCGTTCAATTCGTGACTTCTGCTACAGGCAGCCTTAAGGCCCTCTTCCTAGTTGCCCAGATGGTGACCTCAAGCATCGCTGTGATGACTATGGATGAGCTCCTCCAGAAGGGATACGGCTTCGGGTAGCATATCAGCGACCCTTCCCAGCACAACACAGTGCCTTCTCCTCAGTGCCACTGGTATTAACACATTCATCGCCATGAGTGTGTGCGAACAGATCTTGTCGAGCGGTCTGTCGTTCAAGACTATCGATGTTGGTCGTGGCCCTGAGAAGGAAGGTGCTTTGCTGGCCTTGTTCCAGCTCTCCTTTCGAGACGGTGTCAGTGGTCTCAAAGAGGCCATGTTCCGTACTGGTGCGGGAGGCAATATCATCACTCTCTTGGCGACAGTGTTCATCTTCGTCTTGGTCAATTATTTCCAGGTAAACACTTCCGTTCCCATAAGAAGCTTCAATGAATGATGCTCTATCGTTGGTAGGTGTTCCGAGTGGAGCTCCCTGTGAAACACGTCAAAGCAAGGTCCCATGCCGGTATGTATCCCATTAAGCTCTTCTATACCGGTGGTATGCCCATCATCATCTACGCCGCCTTCATGGCCAATGCCTATCTGATATCCCAGGTTCTTTATTCTATGTAGGTCCCAAGTTCGATTCCTGGTGCCTCCATTTTTTTCCGTATCAGATTCCCTGAGCTGAAGGTCATCGGAATCCTGGGTAGATGGGAGTACAGTGAGTTTACAGGCCTTGCTCGACCGGTACCAACGACGCTACTCCATTCATGAGTGAATGAATTATTTCCTCAGACTGCCGGACTGGCTTACTACCTCTCCCCTCCCCAATCTACCGTATCGATATTCACCGACCCCGTCAATCTGATAGTATTCGCCTGCTCTGTACCGATCGCGTGCGGTATCGCTTCAAGAATGTGGCTCAACGTACGCAAACTTGTGACAGAATGGTTTAGTGCAGTTGGTTGCATATTCAACTACACATCTAAAGGTCGTGTGTTCCATCCCATCATCTGTCGTTTTTAGGTATCAGGAACCGCTGCTAGGGACATCGCTCGTCAACTTAAGGACCAGCAGATGACCATGCGCGGTTACAGAGATTCCACTGTCATTTCAGTAAGCCCATTCCCTCTTGCTTTGCAATATGTTTTTTATAAAGGTACTCGACAAATACATCACTCCTTGTGCTGTCGTGGGAGGTGTTGTAGTCGGGGCGATCGCAGTGACTGGCGAGATCCTGGGAGCTGTTGGCAGCGGTGCAGGTGATAAGCCATATTCACAGCATCATTCCTCTGTTGAACTCCGTCTTCCCAATTTCAGGTATAGTCCTGGCCGTTACCACGATCTACCAAAATTTCGAGACAATGTACAAAGAAGGCGGTATTCCTCCCGAACTGGCTGCTGCCCTCTTCTAAGTAGTCGTAGGCAGCTGCGGTGGTGTTCACAGATCAATGGTATACCACGTAAACGACATTCTTATCGTTAACTAGCAGTAGCGCTGTTTGGCTGATAGGCTTCTTTGATTAGTGCCGACCATTTACCATAAACTGCGGGAAGATACTTTAGGTTTGCGTTCTATTGTAAATCATTTCATGTTGTCTCCATAGAAGAAGCTCATCTATAACTAATAGACTGCAGACCGGTAACAGTAGTCTTGTGAGGGATTGTCTTACAACGCAACAATCTAACTCAACATCCAATGCCTATCGCGCGAACTAATACAACTTTTCCCACATTGGGTGCATGTGGATATGAATGTTCGACTCCATGCGTTAGTCTGAAGGAAGAGTATCGCCTCGTGATGTCCATCTACTGAACGAACTACCGATATGAATATCCTTACGAACACCTGCCAGAGCCTACGGACTAGTGATTCAGCTTGGCCAGTATGAGTGTAACGATCCTGAGGAGGGAAGTCAGCCATATCTCTGTGATGGACTACCCACCTGGCAAAACGATCAAGTGTAAAGGCGCTGCTTGGTATGATGAAATGGCGATATGCTATTTGTTCGCGCAACTCTGTGGTTGCATCCTCGTCCTCTTCCTCATCGTCCTCGTCATCGGTCAGGCTATCTATGACGTGTTCGATGACTTCCCTATTGTCGTTGGGGAGGGAGGATTCCGGTGGTGCTTTCAACTCGGTTTCCGTTAACACAACGGCTGAAACAAATACGGTCATATCCCTGTTGCGCTTACTAATATGGTGCATTTTGAGCGTCGCTCGTGGATGCCACGATGAAGCAATGGAGTGGTATGTGAATATTAAAGCATTACCTCGTTGAGCCTCCTCCTCAGTGATGACACCCACAGTGACGCATAGCTCCCAGAGGTCCTCGGGTGAGAACTGCACGCCGAAAAGGGACAGCACAAGGGCCTTCAATGAGACAAGGCTTAGTATGCCGTCCTGGGAGTCTGAGAGGCCCTGGTCATGGCGGATCCTCGTGGAGTGGTATTGACTTACTGCTCACTGCCGCCGCATGGACATCACGGATATGTGTGAGATCATCGGAGTCGAACAAGTCAGGAAGTGGAGTGTTGAGTACTCGGAAGAGCTGAAGGAATGGTGGTCACTGGTCGTGATCGACATCAGCAGCAGTAGCATTGAAATCTCACGAATCTTTCCGATCTGATCTCTTCCATCTTGCTTCGTAAGAGACCATCTATATCCTTCAGCCGGAGAGTCGGGATGTCCACTAATAGAGAGATAAGCTTTTTTAGCGGCAAGTACTGCGGCCTTTGGAATCGGCCTAGACTCAACTCACATCCGATAGGATCTTCGTAAGCTGACACTGACCCCGTTCTACACATGTCTTCAGCCCATTCTCCTACCATCACCTAAGACAACGGTCCCTACTTGTTCAGCGCGACATACTTACTTTCCTGCGCGAACGATAGTAGTAACGCCCAGAGCCTTCCTTTTTGTCGTTCAGCCATTGACCTTCATACCTAATACAACTATATGGTTTCAAAACGAGAGGCGGCACATCCATACAAGTCTCCAGTTTCACCGACTACCAGTATACCGAGCCCAGACCGCTTTCCTTGACGCCACTGAGGAGACAAGCTATGATGGATAAGCACTTAATAAGCGTAGTACTTGTCCACGGTACGTATCACCGTTGGCAAAGAACATAAGTCCCTCTCCTTCACGCTCATCATTGACCCAGTTACCCTGACCGATGGTGTTAAAAAGCACGACTAAGTAAGGCTGGGAGTACGTGGTAGAAAGAACCGTCCTCGTAACACCCTGTTCCGTATCCTTCCCGTCTATCGTTAACCCACGATCCAGCATAGAACCTATTCGAAAAGTAGAAGTCGAACGGGATCATATGCATTGCAAGTAGCCACGATTCTCTGTAACGCAGGATCCATTCCCAATCGGACCCTTCCACACCATAATACTCACTTCCGGACACCTCTGCCATTTCTACACCGAACCCACTGAGTTCCTTGGCCATGCCGCATGCCTTGATTCCACTCGCCTTCATAACGCGATCCCACCATATAGGATCTGGCTGGCAATTTTAACACTAATTTCTGACACCATGACACTACTCTCTGGTGCCATAGCCGTGCCGTTTATTCGCCTTCCACCCTCCTGTATATGACCCAAAACTAACGTACCTCACAACTTCCTCAGGGCTGCATCCAATAATTTTCGCACCCGACTTGTCCATGGACGTCCAAAACCTGTACATCAGCGTTCATGCTCCTGTGAATGCCGAATCGTTCGATCATACACGCCCTTGTGCACCGATGCTTCTTTCCCTGATAGTTCCCAATTTCGCCGCCAGAATCGCTCTAGTTGCTGAGGCCGTGGTACTCCAGCAAATTTCCCATACCTTAAGCTCAAGAATCATTGATTCTCCCATCGAGTGTACCAGGCTTACTTGATGTCTTCACCGATGTCTTTGGTGTATATTATAGCTGACATTGAATGCGAACGTGTAACGAGTTGTGGAGGGAAACTAGGACGCACTCAACCGGTCCTGAACAGACCATCTTATCCACCACGAGACTTGTCTATTTCCGTGCCATCTTGCGCACACTTATCTACTCTTACATTTCCCCAATGAACTGATTCCGAAACTCAGAATCGATTCCAGAATCGCTTCTTACACGTGTAACATAAGCTTACGGTAAGCTTACAGTAAGCTTACAGTAAGCAACTCACCCTGTGCATTGCACGTGCAACCTATGTAGCTACTACGCTAGAGTGTTGCAAGATCGCTACTCATAGCTTATGAGTCATAAAAGAGACTCTCTTTAAGAGAGTAGGTTTTTCTGACGTATTCACGGTTCTGACGTATAATACGTCAGAACCGTCACGTATTCACTGTGCGCTGGAAGTATACTCTTAGATTCAAGCTCTGCGTTGTCTACAACCCGTAGACTTGAAGTACACTTGTAGACTATAAGTTGGGTTCTAAATACGAATTGTTGAACTTGCATGGGAAAGCATGAAGCGAAGCGGAAATGCTGGGAGATGCAAAATTGCTAGAATATACATGGACCACCTCATACATGGTGGTTCGGGTTGGTGCCTATGTACGTGGATATATAGCAGAGAGGTGACGTAGTATAGGACCTTCCCTTTCCTCTCACTGGGCTTTCCTCTATCCTCTCACTGGGCTATCCTCTATCCTCTCACTGAGCCATCCTCTATCCGTGATCTGGTTTGGGAGAATTGCGGATCTGCTCAACTGTGGAAAACCTGCCATGACGGTGTAGGCGGCAATGCCGCGGCATGCTTTGCCCACAGTTTGATGCGTTCTCGCAGATCACGGTTTGTTTCATAGCCCGAGGGAGGGTGCTGTAGTGTTCGACAGCTGGGTGGGATATGTATATATGTGCCTGATCTGCAGAAGCAAAGTTGCATGCATACTTTGACATGTGGAGAGATTATCATCAGCCAGAGCTTGCAGTTTACAGACGTACGAGATAGGATGATCGATTCCATTGGGAATGTAGGCCGTAGAAATTCTATTTACTCGATGATGGTAGAAGTGATTGATCCCACTGCGGCCAGTAGAATCACTTCTAAATTAGAAGTTTTAATCGATCGGCACCGGCGGCTATCAGCCATTGGTCATTAGGCAAAGGTCGCAGTGAATAGTACCAAATTGATAGTATTCTGGGGCAGATATGCCATTCCGCGGCTGGTATGCATTGCCCGTTACATCAAGATAATGATTCAATCATTACCAGGTAATCCGAGTTGATCACTCCAGAGATGAGAGTTATGATAGCTCTACTGATGAATCACGATGGTACATTCAATGTACATTATGTACTACATTAATTGTATGAGTTTTTGGTTGGTTGGCATAGCGGCCCCGAGGAGTCGAATCGACTCAGTTGATTATCATCCATTGGTATTATCAACTTTTGGTATCAACTCATGGTATCAACTTTTGGTATAGTTTTTTGGTATCAACTTTTGGTATATCAACAGTTGATATTATCCCTACGCACAATCACAAAACGTGCTATCGCGGTCGATCAAGGTACCAAGTTTGCATCGCCAACGAGGGGTAGACTCACTTGATCGATCCCAAGCGTTTCTGCGGATCTCGATAATTCGATCATTTTCTCCATGTGACTCAACAATTCGTTATGACAACAACTATGAATGATGTTAGTCTTGTTATCAACTGATAACTTATCAGGTGGCGATTTGACATCTTCATTCTTCTATGATGGAAGTTCTATAGAGTCTCGCCTAGTTCTGATGCGGAATGGTTAGGCCAACTCGGTGTATTCGCAGACAGCAGAGGATCCTCTGCTAATGCAGAGATATAGTAAGGACATATCCCACTCAGCCATCGATGCTGTGTGATTAACTCGCGTGCTAGCAACAGGAAGTGCTACTCGTCGCTCGTATTCGGATTAGCTGATTAAGCTTGGGCATCGATATGATGATATGATCGACAATGTCGATTCGACATCGAAGTATCTTTGTGTCCCATGTGGATAGGTTGAGAAGTACACGCGTTTTCTTTGGGTAGGCGTACAAGATGCACATTATGTGCAGCACATAGAAGCGAGAAGATGGGAAGCCTGAGGTGTTGCTATAGTCCGAGAGTCTCACATATACTTTAACGCTGATGGCAGGTTCTCTAGGAGGGCGAGAAGGTGATGATAGTAGGGCTGAGCGGCTAGCTTCTACGGAGCGGAAGTGATGAAAGTAAGAAGCCTAGATAGCTCGATGGAATAGTTTCACCTTTTTTGACGAGTTGTTGCTTCCTTTATTGGCATAGATTGTACTGCGCAGAGCGGGAACTTCGCATCCTGAGTGACCAGTTTGGAATGGGTTATTCTGAACGAAGTATCTGAGGTGAATTATCTAAGGTGACATTCACGTACAACTTGGTTGAATCAAGTTTATCGTCTTGTGATAATTTCACAACCGATTTTGTGGCGAGCTTGTTTGGTCGAACCAAACACGGTTACCAAGTTCGAAAGGGTTGAGGAATCTGATATTTCGGGTTATATTTGAGTGAGACTGACGTCTAGAGGATATCAGGATGGGATGCAACCGACAAAGAGAATAATAATACATCTCCATGGAAAGGTCGGAAGCTCCGAGGTACCAGGATAGATATACATTGGTCATAACATTTCCGGCCGGAAAATGGAGGCATGAGACGAAGGCGTTTCTTCTTACACAACAATTATTGTTGAACAATATGCCGCTGCTACCAGGATCACCGATCAGCTTATGAGGAGATACGAAGGCGAAATCCATATAACCGTTAGAGTGCGTAGAAGGGTTCATATCGACGTGTGATAGCGCGATCATGAAAGTTCGTTGGGGACAGACAAGGGCCGACCTTATCATAACCTGCAATCAT
>NW_003205333.1:50445-53393 GCF_000006405.1 Perkinsus marinus ATCC 50983 | reverse complement strand
TCTAACATGCGCCAGGGATGAAGTTTAACATCTTGTGATAATTTCACTACCAATTTGGTCATGAACTCTTTCGGTCGGCATCCAATGGCTGAACGAAACACGGTTACCAAGTTCGAAACACAATTGAAATCTGATATTACTGAAGAGCTAGACCAATTGTCTGCACGATCTCATAAGGCGACCAGCAAAGGTCAGTGTCTGACCGTCAGACACTTTCATGGATAAGGCAGGCACCTCGAAGCAACAAAAAAGCCATATATTGGCCGTAAGGACACAGGAAACGAGACATGAACTGGTTGCCCTAAGTGAGCTCACAATTGTGTCGCTCAAACGTCAGGTAGCTGGGTGGTACAGGTGATACTGATAGGAACTGTTTAGTTCGCCGATGCGAGCGTGCGCTCACGACGGTCTAAGAGCTTCTTGGCGTTCCTTACACCCTTGAGTGATAATAAGCTTGAGGATGGAGGGTCGACCGGAGTAGTCTACCGAGAGGACCGGGAGTCATTCTCAGCAACACATGAGGCCGAGCGGAATGCTCCCCACCTTTTTGACTCCTCTAGGAGATTCAACTCCATCACTCCAAGAGCGAACGTTGAATATGCTTTCACTGGGTCTGAAATACTATCAATTGATGAGGACAAGACGGAGATCTAGTATTCACCTTGAACTAATTCCATGTCCAGGGGCATTCTCCGCAATGTTTGAAAGGCCTAGGTCAGTGCGAACCATAGGTTTAGGCGGTTCACTTGAAGACATCGATTGAATGATAGACTTCTGAGCATCAAATGGATGAGCGAACCACAATAGGTGGATGAGACTAGGATCGAGTAGTGGCAAGTCGAGCTGGACCATGGCTGCCTGAGACGGGCAAAGCCAACTGCGTTAAGACACTGTACAGTGTGATCATAGGAAGCACTCAGCAATTCAATGTTGCCTATGTTATCTGGATCGGTTTAATTCATTGTGAAATTGAAGCAAGATAATCCCGTCTGGTAAAGTCGATAATATGATCACCATTGGTAATGCTACTGATACGAATCCTGGCACTATCGATAATATATTCTCCCAATACCATGACGATACCAGCACCCATACCATTCTTCTATCGCACGAGATTGCCCATGACGACTCACCTCGGACAGAATCTTCTTGCACACCTCATCAGCTTTTTGCATAACCATTGCTGAGTCCTCATCGACGTGCTTGTGGCTTCCGATTGACGGCAGACTTGAGCGACGGGCACTGCTCTTACCGCATCGTGCGGAGCAGTTCCCAAGAGAAATCAATTGAAGCCCTGTCGCAAAGGATGATTGATCAAACGTCTCCGAAAGACTCCTGAGTAAATAATAATTCCATTAGGCCATTAAGCCACTTTTACTCACCTGAGCTTCTGCCTATCATCTCGTCTGATATGATACCACTCTCCTGATCGGGTCTTGAAAGTGTACGAAGGGAGGAGTATCCAACCATTATCGGCGATCCACAGAATAGCATCGGCGACGAGGTCCACTTCTTCCTGGGTCATTGTGAAGTGCACTCCAATTCGAACGAATCCAGGCTTGAAAATCTCGGATAATGTGCGGCCTTGAACATATTTAGAGCATTGGAGGAGAATGCAAATAACCTACCGACAGCTTCTTCGAACTTGGTGGCGTTTTCAGCACTGAGACCGAGAATGGTTTCCGCATACGGTCCAGCACAAGCGCAGCCACCCCTAGCTTGAATGCCAAACAAATCGTTTAGGACGGCCGCAACAAAGTTATAATGGAGGTATCTGAAGGATACAACTCCCAACTACTGCTATTCGTTGGTGAGTGATATCTTACAGGCCGTGTCCTGTGGAAGGATTGCTGTGATTATACAAGATATTGAAGGATAAAATACCAGCACAGTGAGAACGATCCTAAGACGATCGTCAAAAGCGGTAGAACGAGTATAGCTTGCCTTGGGCCCGAGTATATGAATCTTGCTGTGGGACTGGAGCTTTTTATATAAATGATCGGCCATTTTATGCTCAGCAGCAGCAATCTTCTCGATACCGATCGTCCTATGAAGATGGTAGACGATACCCGCTCTGATGCATCCGAGGATGTCGGGGGTACCTCAAGAAATATCGAGTGAAGAGTGAGCTAGGTAGAATAAAGCTCACCAGCTTCCTCGCGCTCTTCGAAGTCATCAAGATACCGATGACCTCTCTGACTCACGTATAGAACGACGCCTCCGCCGCAGACAGCCGGCACGGCGTTAGTCTGTCGTTTCTTCTTACACAACAAGAGGCCGCTGCTACCGGGACCACCGATCAGCTTATGAGGAGATACGAATGCGAAATCGATATAACCGTTAGGGTGCGTAGAAGGGTTCATATCGACCTGTAACAGCATAATCATGGAAGCTCGTTAGGGACAGAGTCCGACAGATAAGGGCCGACCTTATCATGAGCTGCAATGGCTGCCAAGTCCCATGCGACAACACCGTTATATTCATGGATCAGAGTTGATACTGTCGGTATCTGTTAAGAAATCACCTCGGAAGAATGTATCTCGTCCTACATCGAGACGCGCACCAGAGATATTGCTACAAGCAGAAAGGACGACCACTGGTATAGCGGAATTATGGTGATGACGATTGTAATCCATGACCTGAGAAGAACGTTGTCCCATCTTGGTCGACTTCAGCCAACAATCCACCTTCTTCAGTGCTTTCTCGAGACCCTCAACAGAAGCAGTGCCCTTGACTGGGCATAGAGGTAGCGTCTGAGAGAAAAGGGGACGGCTGATGTGCAAAGGATGGGTGAGCACCTACCTCGAGTTCAACTTCGAAATCTGCGGATTCGTTACCTTTGAAGCACATGAAAAATGGCGCCAGAGCTAACAAAGGATGATTCATGATGACCTTTGCATGGATTACTGACCTGTGGGTGCTGGGCGGATGAGTGGATAGTTCGAAGC
>NW_003205333.1:48794-50345 GCF_000006405.1 Perkinsus marinus ATCC 50983 | reverse complement strand
CCATCCGAGTCTGATCGACAGCACAACATTTGGGGTGAAGGTACAGGCAGAGTTTATAAGGATTGAAAAAATTTCTTCAAAGGCGCAATACTAATTGAAAGTTTCTGTAAGCTCCGTGCGGAATGAAAAAACTTAGGTGTATCTCGCTACTCTAATACTTATTGTAAACACGACGGGGAAAATGTGTAGATAATCGGAAAAGGTTCTCGATGATCCGAGTTCCATTGTGATACTCTGCGCTTGCACGGTCTGCGCACGCGTGCAGCGTTCATAATTCACGACGTCCGCACGCGTGAGCAGACCGCACGAAATTTAGGTCCTTTAGAACGAGAAGAAACTAAAATTCTGAAATGCACCTTCACCTCTTTGAAAAACTGGCCCGGATATTGTCGATGGCGAAACCAACCACTTAGCCAACGGGAGCGTGTGTGTCAGTTTAAAGTCCAACGCCGTCGCCGGCTTGGTCAGACTTGATGCCGATATGCTAGCCATTTGATGAGCTCCTTGTTGCGTTCTTCAGTCAGCCCGAAACGCTGCCACAACGAACAGCAGGAGCAGACCAGACCATCTCATTCCCTCCTAGCAGGATCCACTCTTCACCGCGGGGCTGTGCCAACCGACCGAAACACTAGCACTGCCGCGGCGGACCACAAGTTTCATTTCCAGGACTCGAGAATTCAATGACCTAGCTGGTCCTCACTGCTCACACGTGCAGTCCTTCCTCGGCCCCTGACTCAGTAGTTAAGTGTCAGTAGTTGTCGTTCGCCATGGTCTTAGCCACGTATGCCATCCTTAGTCTTCTACAGAAGTTCGCGACGGCTGCGCATCGGCTCAGACTTATTGTCATCTGCCCTAAAGTACCACCAGCGTCCATGAATGAAGGACGTCGATGAGACCGATCTGGTCGAAGGCATTTTAGTAGGATATGCATGTCATCCCTCTCGGCACAATAAGTGCATTCTCTGTCTATGCTTGTCCTGTTCTCCTTTCAAGAAATGTAGGTGTAGCCTCTCAAAATCTCAGTGCCCTGATAGCACTTGTAGAAAAAATCCACAGTTATCTGCGAGTACAACCTCCTGTACAATCTTCCGCTGACGTTCGCTGGCCGAAGGCTGACCGAAGCGATGCCGAAAAATGTTCTACCATTCGCATGACTACTTCCACGGCTCGTTCGAGTTTGCGGCAGAGTCTCCTGGATTGGCGGCATGATCTACAGCCTGGGATGCGCTCCATCAATGTTGCCAACGGGAGTAACCAACCATTCCCCCCGGCATCGATGAGCCATCGATGCCAGGGGAGACATATGAGAGAAGGCTGCGTCCCTGATGACTACGTCGTGATTGTTGTGTGCTCGATCAGTTGGTTCTTCACACTCCGACATCCACCTCACTTCGCGATCCATCAATCAGAATCGTTTTCATGATCTCGAGTCGAGATTCTCGACCGATCGCGTCGATGATTAGTTCATCTTCCAACATGATTAGTTCTGGAGCGTCACGCCCTGGGCGAGTCACGAGTACGAGCGAATGGAGCTGAGGGTGGCGTGATGGT
>NW_003205333.1:45503-48694 GCF_000006405.1 Perkinsus marinus ATCC 50983 | reverse complement strand
CAAGCTCTGCGTATCTACACCTGTAGACTTGAAGTACACTTGTAGACCATAAGTCGGGTTCTAAATACGAATTGTTGAACTTGCATGCATACTTTGACATGTGGAGAGATGATCATCAGCCAAAGCTTGCAGTTTACAGACGTACGAGATAGGATAATCAATTCCATCGGGAACGTAGGCCGTAGAAATTCTATCTACTCGATGATGGTAGAAGTGATTGATCCCACTGCGGCCAGTAGAACCACTTCTAATCGATCGGAACCGGCGGCTATCAGCCATTGGTCATTAGGCAAAGGTCGCAGTGAATAGTACCAAATTGATAGTATTCTGGGGCAGATATGCCATTCCGCGGCTGGTATGCATTGCCCGTTAGATCATGATAATGATTCAATCATTACCAGGTAATCCGAGTTGATCACTCCAGAGATGAGAGTTACGATAGCTCTGCTGATGAATCACGATGGTACATTCAATGTACTACATTAAGTGTATGAGTGTTTAGTTAGTTGGCATAGCGGCCCCGAGGAGTCGATTATCATCCATTGATATTATCAACTTTTGGTAATATCAACTCTTGGTATATCAACAGTTGATATTATCCCTACGTACAATCACAAAACGTGCTATCGCGGTCGCTCAAGGTACCAAGTTGGCATCGCCAACGAGGGGTAGACTCACTTCATCGATCCCAAGCGTTTCTGCGGATCTCGATAATTCGATCATTTTCTCCATGTGACTCAACAATTCGTTATGACAACAACTATGAATGGTGTTAGTCTTGTTATCACTAATAACTCATGGCGATTTGGTATCTTCATTCTTTTATGATGGAAGTTCTGTAGAGTCTCGCCTAGTTCTGATGCGGAATGGTCAGGCCAACTCTGTATATTCGCAGAGAGCAGAGGATCCTCTGCTAATGCATATATACAGTAAGAACAGAGGCATGTCCCACTCAGCCATCGATGCTGTGTGATTAACTCGCTTCCTAGCAACAGGAAGTGTTACTCGTCGTTCGCATTCGGATTAGCTGATTAAGCTTGGGCAGCGATATGATGATATGATCGACATCGAAGTATCTTTGTGTCCCATGTGGATAGGTTGAGAAGGACGAGCGTTTTCTTTGGGAAGGCGTGCAAGATGCACATAGAAGCGAGGAGATGGGGAGGCTGAGGTGTTACTATAGTCCGAGAGTCTCACATATACTTCAACGCTGATAGCAGGTTCTCTAGGAGGGCGAGAAGGTGATGATAGTAGGGCTGAGCGGCTAGCTTCTACGTAGCGGGAGTAATGAAAGTAAGGAGCCTGAATAGCTCGATAGAATAGTCTGACCTTTTTTGCTGCTTTCTTTACGAGCATAGATTGTACTGCAGGTCGCGCAGAGCGGGAACTTCGCATCCTGGGCGGATCCTGATCCACGGATCAAGCACATGATCCAGATCACTCGTTGATCTTGACGTCTGAGCCAAATTTTTCGTGATCCGAGATGCGTGAGTCAGATCTGTGATTCTTGATCTCGATCCGTGATCTTTGATGCTGATCCTTGACCGTTGATCTCGATCCATGAACTTTGATACTGATCCGTGATCTGTGATCTGGATCTCGCGTGAACCTCATTTTTGATCCTGATCTATGATTCTTGAGAAAAAACTTGATCCGTGATCCAAAGATCAAGGGGTTGAGAAATTCTCAGACGAATTGAGAAATTTCGTTGATCCGTGATCCATTCGGTCCCGAGGGATCACCCTCTGATCCAGATCAAATATTGGATCAAGATTCTGATCCATGAAAAGGATCAGTTTACGGATCAGTGGTACTTTACGTGTTGAACTGCCGTGATCCTGTAACGGGGCTTTTTTGCTATGTTACATTACTCGTGATCCGTGATCCTGATCCCTCCAAAATGCTACACACTTCGTGGCACGAAGATTCCCTTGTAAATGCATACTAAGGAGATCCATACATTCGCACGCAGTCTTCGTCCATCTAAGGCTTGGACGAGGGAAGGCGGATGGAGGAATACACCAGACTACCCCGTGTCATATCCTCCTTCATCTGCTTGAGATTTTTGGTAGTGTAGTTTATCCCAAACAACGAGTTGATGTCGATCGTAATTTTCTCCCACTGCTCACGCTGTCACCTGGCAACGTCGTTGCCGCCAATATTTCCCCTAAGTATCTTTTGGGTTCCATTGTTTTCGTCGAGGAAAATAGGAGCGAAGTATATTTTTATCTCGCAAGAAGCGTCAGACATTTGGCAACCTAACTACAATGCAACTTACTAAATTATGTGACATAATTTATGTCTTTCGAATATGCGCAACAAACGGAGCGAAGCAGCATCGCTCCGCCGTGATTCTTGATCGCGTGCCTCATCAATACTGATTCGTGCAAGTGATCGACCGTGATCGGATCACTGATGAATCGTGAGTCGTGATCTATCAATTTTAGGTCACTGATCCATGATCTACGATCCCGATCTAAAACTGACAGGATAATGGGTGATGTGATCTACGGATCACGAGAATGATCCATGATCCTGTCCCATGATCCCAATTTTGTTGATCTGAGCAAAAAAATCAGGCTCATGTCATAAAATCATCACATTGATCTTATGACGTGATTCTTTTCTCAGGATCACGCGTGGATCAGGATCCGCATACCGGCCCTGAGTGACCAGTTGAGAATGGGTTATTCTGAACGAAGTATCTGAGGTGAATTATCTAAGGTGACATTCACGTACAACTTGGTTGAATCAAGTTTATCGTCTTCAAGACGACGTCTTGTGATAATTTCACAACCAATATGGTGGCGAGCTTGTTTGGTCGAACCAAACACGGTTACCAAATTCGAAAGGGTTGAGGAATCTGATAATTCGGGTTATATTTGAGTAAGACTGACGTCTAGAAGATATCAGGATGGGATGCAACCGACAAAGAGAATAATAATACATCTCCATGGAAAGGTCGGAAGCTCCGAGGTACCAGGATAGATATACATTGGTCATAATATTTCCGGCCGGAAAATGGAGGCATGAGACGAAGGCGTTTTTTCTTACACAACAATTATTGTTGAACAATATGCCGCTGCTACCAGGATCACCGATCAGCTTATGAGGAGATACGAGGGCGAAACCCATATAACCGTTAGAGTGCGTAGAAGGTTCATATCGACGTGTGATAGCGCGATCATGAA
>NW_003205333.1:43848-45403 GCF_000006405.1 Perkinsus marinus ATCC 50983 | reverse complement strand
AGCCTTTTATATAAATGATCGGCCATTTTATGCTCAGCAGCAGCAATCTTCTCGATACCGATCGTCCTATGAAGATGGTAGACGATACCTGCTCTGATGCATCCGAGGATGTCGGGGGTACCTCAAGAAATATCGAGTGAAGAGTGAGCTAGGTAGAATATAGCTCACCAGCTTCCTCGCGCTCTTCGAAGTTATCCAGATACCGATGACCTCTCTGACTCACGTATAGAACGACGCCTCCGCCGCAGACAGTCGGCACGGCGTTAGTCTGTCGTTTCTTCTTACACAACAAGAGACCGCTGCTACCGGGACCACCGATCAGCTTATGAGGAGATACGAATGCGAAATCGATATAACCGTTAGGGTGCGTAGAAGGGTTCATATCGACCTGTAACAGCATAATCATGGAAGCTCGTTAGGGACAGAGTCCGACAGATAAGGGCCGACCTTGTCATGAGCTGCAATGGCTGCCAAGTCCCATGCGACAACACCGTTATATTCATGGATCAGAGTTGATACTGTCGGTATCTGTTAAGAAATCACCTCAGAAGAATGTATCTCGCCTTACATCGAGACGCGCACCACAGATATTGCTACAAGCAGAAAGGACGACCACTGGTATAGCGGAATTATGGTGATGACGATTGTAATCCATGACCTGAGAAGACCGTTGTCTCATCTTGGTCGACTTCAGCCAACAATCCACCTTCTTCAGTGCTTTCTCGAGACCCTCAACAGAAGCAGTACCCTTGACTGGGCATAGAGGTAGCGTCTGAGAGAAAAGGGGACGGCTAAGGTGCAAAGGATGGGTGAGCACCTACCTCGAGTTCAACTTCGAAATCTGCGGATTCGTTACCTTTGAAGCACATGAGAAATGCCGCCAGAGCTAACAAAGGATGATTCATGATGACCTTTGCATGGATCTGACCTGTGGGTGCTGGGCGGACGAGTGGATAGTTCGAAGCCAGCTCTCTGAAGGGGAGTAATGAGCTGTGATGAGCAGCCGGATCTACAATCAAAACCTGAATGGCAACGATCAAAGCTAATGTGTTTGTTAGAGATGAGCGGACCGCCCGACGGAGGCCTCTCGGAGATGCATCAGTAGCAAAGATTCGACTGTGGCACAGGATTCCAATGAACCTGTCGATAGCTGCCGTAGCTCCAGCACCACAGAAAATGACTGAATGATCAAGCATGTGACCTGGCGCCTGCGACCGGTGCACTTACCGGAGTCTTCGGCAGTACAATTGAAATATTTACGAATCTCCTCCCTTGCGTCTTCGCGGTAACGCATCGTTTGACGAGCAGTTGCCGAAGCCATGGAGTGAGTGTTCGCGTATCTGCATGACTTGACGACGGCGGATTCAGCCGAGATGACTTCCACGTACGTAGGACAGACGGTGGAGGATATGAATTCCTCAACACTAGTCAGACTTCTGCCTGAAGCAGTATAATCGCAGTATCTGGACTGAGCTCTTGATTGCTCGAGTGACGGTTTCGTCACATCATCCTTCGCGTGGAGTCGTCGAAGGCACGGGAATTCTCTCGTGCTCCC
>NW_003205333.1:36649-43748 GCF_000006405.1 Perkinsus marinus ATCC 50983 | reverse complement strand
CTCAGATCCAAGCTCTGCGTATCTACAACTGTAGACTGAAGTACACTGTAGACCATAAGTCGGGTCTAAATACGAATTGTTGAACTTGCATGCATACTTTGACATGTGGAGAGATGATCATCAGCCAAAGCTTGCAGTTTACAGACGTACGAGATAGGCTAATCAATTCCATCGGGAACGTAGGCCGTAGAAATTCTATCTACTCGATGATGGTAGAAGTGATTGATCCCACTGCGGCCAGTAGAACCACTTCTAATCGATCGGAACCGGCGGCTATCAGCCATTGGTCATTAGGCAAAGGTTGCAGTGAATAGTACCAAATTGATAGTATTCTGGGGCAGATATGCCATTCCGCGGCTGATATGCATTGCCCGTTAGATCATGATAATGATTCAATCATTACCAGGTAATCCGAGTTGATCACTCCAGAGATGAGAGTTACGATAGCTCTGCTGATGAATCACGATGGTACATTCAATGTACTACATTAAGTGTATGAGTGTTTAGTTAGTTGGCATAGCGGCCCCGAGGAGTCGATTATCATCCATTGATATTATCAACTTTTGGTAATATCAACTCTTGGTATATCAACAGTTGATATTATCCCTACGCACAATCACAAAACGTGCTATCGCGGTCGCTCAAGGTACCAAGTTGGCATCGCCAACGGGGGGTAGACTCACTCGATCGATCCCAAGCGATTCTGCGGATCTCGATAATTCGATCAATTTCTCCATGTGACTCACCAATTCGTTGTGACAACAACTATGGATGGTGTTGGTCTTGTTATCACTGATAACTTATCAGATGGCGATTTGATATATTCATTCTTCTATGATGGGAGTTCTATAGAGTCTCGCATAGTTCTGATGCGGAATGGTTACCATTCAATGGTAAGGCCAGCTCAGTGTATTCGCAGACAGCAGAGGATCCTCTGCTAATGCAGAGATATAGTAAGAACAGAAGGATATCCCACTCAGCCATCGATGCTGTGTGATTAACTCGCTTCCTAGCAACAGGAAGTGTTACTCGTCGTTCGCATTCGGATTAGCTGATTAAGCTTGGGCAGCGATATGATGATATGATCGACATCGAAGTATCTTTGTGTCCCATGTGGATAGGTTGAGAAGGACAAGCGTTTTCTTTGGGAAGGCGTGCAAGATGCACATAGAAGCGAGGAGATGGGGATGCTGAGGTGTTACTATAGTCCGAGAGTCTCACATATACTTCAACGCTGATAGCAGGTTCTCTAGGAGGGCGAGAAGGTGATGATAGTAGGGCTGAGCGGCTAGCTTCTACGTAGCGGGAGTAATGAAAGTAAGGAGCCTGAATAGCTCGATAGAATAGTCTGACCTTTTTTGCTGCTTTCTTTACGAGCATAGATTGTACTGCAGGTCGCGCAGAGCGGGAACTTCGCATCCTGAGTGACCAGTTTAGAATGGGTTATTCTGAACGAAGTATCTGAGGTGAATTATCTAAGGTGACATTCACGTACAACTTGGTTGAATCAAGTTTATCGTCTTCAAGACGACGTCTTGTGATAATTTCACAACCAATATGGTGGCGAGCTTGTTTGGTCGAACCAAACACGGTTACCAAGTTCGAAAGGGTTGAGGAATCTGATAATTCGGGTTATATTTGAGTAAGACTGACGTCTAGAAGATATCAGGATGGGATGCAACCGACAAAGAGAATAATAATACATCTCCATGGAAAGGTCGGAAGCTCCGAGGTACCAGGATAGATATACATTGGTCATAATATTTCCGGCCGGAAAATGGAGGCATGAGACGAAGGCGTTTTTTCTTACACAACAATTATTGTTGAACAATATGCCGCTGCTACCAGGATCACCGATCAGCTTATGAGGAGATACGAGGGCGAAACCCATATAACCGTTAGAGTGCGTAGAAGGGTTCATATCGACGTGTGATAGCGCGATCATGAAAGTTCGTTGGGGACAGACAAGGGCCGACCTTATCATAACCTGCAATCATTGCAGTGCAGTGGCTGAAAAATCCCATGCGACAACACCGTTATATTCATAGATTAGAGTCGATATTGTTAAGAAATAGGGCGATGAGAAATTTTTATGGCCTACATCAAGACGAGCACCATGGATTTTGCGACGAGCAGAAAGGACGACCATTGGTACAGCGGAATCGCGGTGATGACGATTGTAATCCATGACCTGAGAAGAGTGTTATCCAACCAGCCATGAGATTTCACCCAACGAACCACATTCCTCAGTGCGCCTCCACCCTCCGCATGATGTTATCAAAGGGTAAGGAATTTTATCGTTCACAATCGGTGCATTATAAGGCTTGGCCGAGGAGCCAGAGTATATTCCGAGATTTTTAGGAGATCGCAAATCACCGCAAGAGTTGTCTTAACGAGGGTGAAGATTGGCCGGAGGCCTTAATCGGGAACTCTAACATGCGCGGCGCATGATGCGCCAGGGATAAAGTTTATCATCTTGTTATAATTTCACATCCAATTTGGTCATGAACTCTTTCGGTCGGCATCCAATGGCTGAACGAAACACGGAACCAAGTTCGAAACAGAATTGAAATCTGATATTACTAAAGAGCTAGATCAACTGTCTGAACGATCTCATAAGGAGACCAGAAAAGGTCAGACACTTTCATGGATAAGGCAGACACCTCGAAGCAACACAAAAGCCATATTATGGCCGTAAGGACACAGGCAACGAGACATGAACTGGTTGCCCTAAGTGAGCTCACAATTGTGTCGCTCAAACGTCAGGTGGCGGGTTGGTACAGGTGATACTGATAGTGACTGTCTAGTTCGCCGATGCGAGCGTGCGCTCACGACGGTCTAAGAGCTTCTTGGCGTTCCTTACACCCTTGACTGATAATAATCTTGAGGATGAAGGATCGACGGGAGTAGTCTACCGAGAGGGTGGAACTTGATTCTCAGCAACACATGAGGCCGAGCGAAATGCTGCCCACCTTTTTGACTCCTCTAGGAGGTTCGACTCCATCACTCCAGGAGCGAACGTTGAAGATGCTTTCGCTGGGTCTGATATACTAACAATTCAATGGGGATAAGACGGAGATCCAGTATTCACCTTGAACTAATCTCATGTCCAGGGGCCTTCTCCGCAATGTTTGAAAGGTCTAGGTCAGTGCGAACCATAGGTTCGGGCGGTTCACTTGAAGACATCGATTGAATGATAGACTGCTGAGCATCAAATGGATGAGCGAACCACAATAGGTGGATGAGACTAGGATCGAATAGTGGCAAGTCGAGCTTGACCATGGCTGCCTGAGACGGGCAAAGCCAACTGCATTAAGACACTGTACAGTGTGGTAATAGGAAGCAATCAGCAATTTAATGTAGCCTATGTTATTGGGATCGGTTCACTTCGTTGTGAAATTGAAGCAAGATAATCCCGTCTGGTAAAGCCGATAATATAATCACCATTGGTAATGCTACTGATACGAATCCTGACACTATCGATAAGATATTCTCCCAATACCACGGCGATATCAGCACCCACCCCGTTTTTCTATTGCACGAGATTCACCCTGAGTCTTGGTGAATGGTCCATGACGACTCACCTCGGACAGAATCTTCTTGCACACCTCATCAGCTTTTTGCGAAACCATTGCTGAGTCCTCATCGACGTGCTTGTGGCCTCCGATTGAGTGCTCCGGCAGACTTGAGCGACGGGCACTGCCCTCACCACATCGTGCGGAGCAGTTCCCAAGAGAAATCAATTCAACCCCTGTCCGAAAGGATGATTGAACAAACGTCTCCAAAAGAGTCCTGAATAAATAATAATTCCACTAGGCCATTAAGCCACTTTTACTCACTTGAGCTTTTGCCTATCATCTCGTCTGATATGATACCACTCTCCTGATCGGGTCTTGAAAGTGTACGAAGGGAGGAGTATCCAACCATTATCGGCGATCCACAGAATAGCATCGGCGACGAGGTCCACTTCTTCCTGGGTCATTGTGAAGTGCACTCCAATTCGAACGAATCCAGGCTTGAAAATCTCGGATAATGTGCAGCCTTGAACATATTCAGAGCATTGGAGGAGAATGCAAATAACCTACCGACAGCTTCTTCGAACTTGGTGGCGTTTTCAGCACTGAGACCGAGAATGGTTTCCGCATACGGTCCAGCACAAGCGCAGCCACCCCTAGCTTGAATGCCAAACAAATCGTTTAGGACAGCCGCAACAAAGTTATAATGGAGGTATCTGAAGGATACAACTCCCAACTACTGCTATTCGTTGGTGAGTGATATCTTACAGGCCGTGTCCTGTGGAAGGATTGCTGTGATTATACAAGATATTAAAGGATAAAATACCAGCACAGTGAGAACGATCCTAAGACGATCGTCAAAAGCGGTAGAACGAGTATAGCTTGCCTTGGGCCCGAGTATATGAATCTTGCTGTGGGACTGAAGCCTTTTATATAAATGATCGGCCATTTTATGCTCAGCAGCAGCAATCTTCTCGATACCGATCGTCCTATGAAGATGGTAGACGATACCTGCTCTGATGCATCCGAGGATGTCGGGGGTACCTCAAGAAATATCGAGTGAAGAGTGAGCTAGGTAGAATATAGCTCACCAGCTTCCTCGCGCTCTTCGAAGTTAGCCAGATACCGATGACCTCTCTGACTCACGTATAGAACGACGCCTCCGCCGCAGACAGTCGGCACGGCGTTAGTCTGTCGTTTCTTCTTACACAACAAGAGGCCGCTGCTACCGGGACCACCGATCAGCTTATGAGGAGATACGAATGCGAAATCGATATAACCGTTAGAGTGCGTAGAAGGGTTCATATCGACCTGTAACAGCATAATCATGGAAGCTCGTTAGGGACAGAGTCCGACAGATAAGGGCCGACCTTGTCATGAGCTGCAATGGCTGCCAAGTCCCATGCGACAACACCGTTATATTCATGGATCAGAGTTGATACTGTCGGTATCTGTTAAGAAATCACCTCAGGAGAATGTATCTCGCCCTACATCGAGACGCGCACCACAGATATTGCTACAAGCAGAAAGAACGACCACTGGTATAGCGGAATTATGGTGATGACGATTGTAATCCATGACCTGAGAAGACCGTTGTCTCATCTTGGTCGACTTCAGCCAACAATCCACCTTCTTCAGTGCTTTGAAAGCACTGCTTTCTCGAGACCCTCAACAGAAGCAGTACCCTTGACTGGGCATAGAGGTAGCGTCTGAGAGAAAAGGGGACGGCTGATGTGCAAAGGATGGGTGAGCAGCTACCTCGAGTTCAACTTCGAAATCTGCGGATTCGTTACCTTTGAAGCACATAAGAAATGGCACCAGAGCTAACAAAGGATGATTCATGATGACCTTTGCATGGATCTGACCTGTGGGTGCTGGGCGGATGAGTGGATAGTTCGAAGCCAGCTCTCTGAAGGGGAGTAATGAGCTGTGATGAGCAGCCGGATCTACAATCAAAACCTGAATGGCAACGATCAAAGCTAATGTCTTTGTTAGAGATGAGCGGACCGCCCGACGGAGGCCTCTCGGAGATGCATCAGTAGCAAAGATTCGACTGCGGCACATGATTCCAATGAACCTGTCGATAGCTGCCGTAGCTCCAGCACCACAGAAGATGACTGAATGATCAAGCATGTGACCTGGCGCCTGCGACCGGTGCACTTACCGGAGTCTTCGGCAGTACAATTGAAATATTTACGAATCTCCTCCCTTGCGTCTTCGCGGTAACGCATCGTTTGACGAGCAGTTGCCGAAGCCATGGAGTGAGTGTTCGCGTATCTGCATGACTTGACGACGGCGGATTCAGCCGAGATGACTTCCACGTACGTAGGACAGACGGTGGAGGATATGAATTCCTCAACACTAGTCAGACTTCTGCCTGAAGCAGTATAATCGCAGTATCTGGACTGAGGCTCTTGATTGCTCGAGTGACGGTTTCGTCACATCATCCTTCGCGTGGAGTCGTCGAAGGCACGGGAATTCTCTCGTGCTCCCCGATACATTGCTCTCTGAGAGAGTTCACAATAGCTTCATACTCAGGCATGGCCGAGGAGCCGGAGTAGACTCTGAAGTTCTTAGGAGAACGCAGTTCACCGAGGTTCATAGCAAAAGTTGCCTGAATGAGAGTAAACATGAGCCGAAGGAGCTATGCCTATACGTGAACTCTGGCATGGGCCGAGACTATATCTTTGGAGGAGAGGCGACGAGACTCGTCGGATGGCGAAACCCATTCCCCCCGGCATCGATGAGCCATCGATGCCAGGGGAGACATATGAGAGAAGGCTGCGTCCCTGATGACTACGTCGTGATTGTTGTGTGCTCGATCAGTTGGTTCTTCACACTCCGACATCCACCTCACTTCGCGATCCATCAATCAGAATCGTTTTCATGATCTCGAGTCGAGATTCTCGACCGATCGCGTCGATGATTAGTTCATCTTCCAACATGATTAGTTCTAGAGCGTCACGCCCTGGGCGAGTCACGAGTACGAGCGAATGGAGCTGAGGGTGGCGTGATGGTCAAGCCTACGAATTGGGCAACACAGTTGCCGATGAACATTATTTGTAGGAGTAGCTGAGGCTCAGCTGTTGAGATTCGGACCCCTATTGGAGTTACTTAGAGGGAGAGTAAAGTGTTACGTGCGCAGGGCGACCCTCTTGCTGCTCCGGCCCATTTGGCGCGATTGCGCCACGCATTTGCTTAGCAAACGTGCAGTCGCAGGCAGACGTGCAAATTCCACGTGACGTGAAATCAGCACATTACATTGTAATGGTCGCTCACAGTACTTTACCCACCCAAGTATCGAACCCATTGTGCCACAAGCGTTTTAGCTCACCTAGATAGTTGAACTACATTAGCCTCAGATTACAAATTAACAACGCGACTTAAACGCAGTGAGACAAAACCGTAAAGCATTACTTTCTCAGTTCGACAGTTCCTGATTCCGTCACAATTCTATTCAGTGAATAGTATTCACACAATGGACTTAGCTCACTGCCACTGAGTCAGTGGACGGCTGAATATCTAATAAAACTCAAAAATTGAATTAGTCGTAGATCGAGCTATGCTCTGGGGCTGGAGCGTAG
>NW_003205333.1:31991-36549 GCF_000006405.1 Perkinsus marinus ATCC 50983 | reverse complement strand
AACTACATTTGCCTCAGATTAAAAATTAATAACGCGACTTAGCGCACCTCATTAAGAATATATTCAGATTTTGAATTATTGGCCAAGCGGATATCGTAAATGTGATTGATCATTTGACGCATATACACGGGAGCTACGCCTAGTACTCTTCTGCCCGCCATAAACGGTAGACTTCGGTCAGGCAGCGCGCACAGTCGGTAGTTGATGATGGCCAAATGAAGTCGATTTGAATATAGTTAACAATGGATGTAATGCTGCTGACAAACCAGCTAACAGCAACAGACATATCTGTGAAAATCGTGCAATCACCCTGTGCATTGCACGTGCAAGCTATGTAGCTACTACGCTAGAATGTTGCAAGATCGCTACTCATAGCTTATGAGTCATAAAAGAGAGTAGATTCTTCGTAAGTATTCACGGTTCTGACGTATTCACTGTGCACTGGAAGTATACTCTCAGATCCAAGCTCTGCGTTATCTACAACCTGTAGACTTGAAGTACACTTGTAGACTATAAGTCGGGTTCTAAATACGAATTGTTGAACTTGCATTCATACTTTGACATGTGGAGAGATGATCATCAGCCAAAGCTTGCAGTTTACAGACGTACGAGATAGGATGATCAATTCCATTGGGAATGTAGGCCGTAGAAATTCTATTTACTCGATGATGGTAGAAGTGATTGATCCCACTGCGGCCAGTAGAACCACTTCTAATCGATCGGAACCGGCGGCTATCAGCCATTGGTCACTAGGCAAAGGTCGCAGTGAATAGTACCAAATTGATAGTATTCTGGGGCAGATATGCCATTCCGCGGCTGATATGCATTGCCCGTTAGATCATGATAATGATTCAATCATTACCAGGTAATCCAAGTTGATCACTCCAGAGATGAGAGTTATGATAGCTCTACTGATGAATCACGATGGTACATTCAATGTACCACATTACTAATGTGACATTAACTGTATGAGTGTTTAGTTAGTTGGCATAGCGGCCCCGAGGAGTCGAGTATCATCCATTGGTATTATCAACTTTTGGTAATATCAACTTTTGGTATATCAACAGTTGATATTATCCCTACGTACAATCACAAAACGTGCTATCGCGGTCGATCAAGGTACCAAGTTGGCATCGCCAACGAGGGGTAGACTCACTTCATCGATCCCAAGCGTTTCTGCGGATCTCGATAATTCGATCATTTTCTCCATGTGACTCAAGTTGAGTCACTCAACAATTCGTTATGACAACAACTATGAATGGTGTTAGTCTTGTTATCACTAATAACTGATGGCGATTTGGTATCTTCATTCTTTTATGATGGAAGTTCTGTAGAGTCTCGCCTAGTTCTGATGCGGAATGGTCAGGCCAACTCTGTATATTCGCAGAGAGCAGAGGATCCTCTGCTAATGCATATATACAGTAAGAACAGAGGCATGTCCCACTCAGCCATCGATGCTGTGTGATTAACTCGCTTCCTAGCAACAGGAAGTGTTACTCGTCGCTCGCATTCGCGAATAGCTGATCAAGCTTGGGCGGCGATATGATGATATGATCGACATCGAAGTATCTTTGTGTCCCATGTAGATAGGTTGCGTAGTACAAGCGTTTTCTTTGGGAAGCCGCGTAAGATGCACATAGAAGCGAGAAGATGGGGAGCATGAGGTGTTACTATAGTTCGAGAGTCTCACATATACTTCTACGCTGATAGTCAGGTAGGGCTGAGCGGATAGCTTCTACGGAGCGGAAGTGATGAAAGTAAGAAGCCTGGCAAGCTCGATAGAATAGTCTCACCTTTGCCCTGAGTGGGGTATCCTGAACGGAGTATCTTAGATGAATCATCTAAGGTAATATTCGCGTACAACTTGGTTGAATCAAGCTCATCGTCTTGTGACAATTTCACAACCAATATGATGGTGAACTCGTTTGGTCGAACCAAACACGGTTACCAAGTTCGAAAGGGCTGAGGAATCTGTTGTCGGAGGATACGGGAATTCTGTCGTACCCTCGGATACATTGCTCTCTGAGAGAGTTCACAATAGCTCCGGAGTAGATTCCGAAATTTCTAGGAGATCACAGTTCACCGCAAAAGTTGTCTTCCCGAGAGTGAGCATTGGCCAGAGGGGCTACGCCTTATTCGGGAACTCTAACATGCGCCAGGGATGAAGTTAATATCGTGATAATTCCACTACCAATTTGGTCATGAACTCTTTCGGTTGCCACCCAATGGTCGAACAAAACACGGTTACCAAGTTCGACAGAGGACTGGAATCTGATATTACTGAAGAGTTAGATCAACTGTCTGAACGATCTCAAAAGACGACCGGGAAGGAAAAGTGATACTTATTAATGCCTAAGGTAAATACTTCGAAGCAACGGAAAAGACATATATTGGTCGTAACAATTTCGGCCAGATGCTCAGCAGAGAGATCCTGGATACAGGCAACGAGACATGAACTGGGTACCCTAAGTGAGCTCGCAATTGTGTCGCTCAAACGTCAGGTAGCTGGTTGGTACAGGTGATACTGGTAGTGATTGTCTAGTTCGCCGATGCGACCGTGCGCTCACGACGGTCTAAGAGCTTCTTGGCGTTCCTTACACCCTTGAGTGATAATAAGCTTGAGGATGGAGGGACGACCGGAGTAGTCTACCGAGAGGACCGGGAGTCATTCTCAGCGACACAACATGAGGCTGAGCGGAATGCTGCCCACCTTTTTGACTCCTCTAGGAGATTCAACTCCATCACTCCAAGAGCGAACGTTGAATATGCTTTCACTGGGTCTGACATACTAACAATTCGATGAGGACAAGACGGAGATCTAGTATTCACCTTGAACTAATTCCATGTCCAGGGGCATTCTCCGCAATGTTTGAAAGGTCTAGGTCAGTGCGAACCATAGGTTTAGGCGGCTCATTTGAAGACATCGATTGAATGATAGACTGCTGAGCATCAAATGGATGAGCGAACCACAAGAGGTGGATGAGACTAGGATCGAGTAGTGGCAAGTCGAGCTGGACCATGGCTGCCTGAGACGGGCAAATCCAACTGCATTAAGACACTGTACAGTGTGATCATAGGAAGCACTCAGCAATTCAATGTTGCCTATGTTATCGGGATCGGTTCACTTCATTGTGAAATTGAAGCAAGATAATCCCGTCTGGTAAAGTCGATAATATGATCACCATTGGTAATGCTACTGATACGAATCCTGACACTATCGATAATATATTCTCCCAATACCATGACGATACCAGCACCCATACCATTCTTCTATCGCACGAGATTCCCCATGACGACTCACCTCGGACAGAATCTTCTTGCACACCTCATCAGCTTTTTGCATAACCATTGCTGAGTCCTCATCGACGTGCTTGTGGCTTCCGATTGACGGCAGACTTGAGCGACGGGCACTGCTCTTACCGCATCGTGCGGAGCAGTTCCCAAGAGAAATCAATTCAACCACTGTTGGAAAGGATGATTGATCAAACGTCTCCGAAAGACTCCTGAGTAAGTAATAATTCCACTAGGCCATTAAGCCACTTCTACTCACCTGAGCTTCTGCCTATCATCTCGTCTGATATGATACCACTCTCCTGATCGGGTCTTGAAAGTGTACGAAGGGAGGAGTATCCAACCATTATCGGCGATCCACAGAATAGCATCGGCGACGAGGTCCACTTCTTCCTGGGTCATTGTGAAGTGCACTCCAATTCGAACGAATCCAGGCTTGAAAATCTCGGATAATGTGCAGCCTTGAACATATTCAGAGCATTGGAGGAGAATGCAAATAACCTACCGACAGCTTCTTCGAACTTGGTGGCGTTTCCAGCACTGAGACCGAGAATGGTTTCCGCATACGGTCCAGCACAAGCGCAGCCACCCCTAGCTTGAATGCCAAACAAATCGTTTAGGACGGCCGCAACAAAGTTATAATGGAGGTATCTCAAGGATACAACTCCCAACTATTGCTTTTCATCGGTGATATCTTACAGGCCGTGTCCTGTGGAAGGATTGCTGGGATTATACAAGATATTGAAGGATAAAATACCAGCACAGTGAGAACGATCCTAAGACGATCGTCGAAAGCGGTAGTACGAGTATAGCTTGCCTTGGGCCCGAGTATATGAATCTTGCTGTGGGTCTGAAGCCTTTTATATAAATGATCGGCCATTTTATGCTCAGCAGCAGCAATCTTCTCGATACCGATCGTCCTATGAAGATGGTAGACGATACCTGCTCTGATGCATCCGAGGATGTCGGGGGTACCTCAAGAAATATCGAGTGAAGAGTGAGCTAGGTAGAATATAGCTCACCAGCTTCCTCGCGCTCTTCGAAGTTATCAAGATACCGATGACCTCTCTGACTCACGTATAGAACGACGCCTCCGCCGCAGACAGCCGGCACGGCGTTAGTCTGTCGTTTCTTCTTACACAACAAGAGACCGCTGCTACCGGGACACCGATCAGCTTATGAGAGATACGAATGCGAAATCGATATAACCGTTAGGTGCGTAGAAGGTTCATATCGACCTATAACAGCATAATCATGGAAGCTCGTT
>NW_003205333.1:21407-31891 GCF_000006405.1 Perkinsus marinus ATCC 50983 | reverse complement strand
GTCTTTCGAATCATCAATTTCGTCGGGTGTTAGGACGGACGCGCGAAGTTGGAGGTACGAATCCGAAACGGGAAGATCATATTCGCAATTAGAACTTTCAACTTCGTCATAGAACTTTCAAGTTCGTCCGAAGTCGATAAGAAGTTCAAGTTCGTGTCAATAGAACTTTTAATTTCGACTTTCGAACCTTCGAGTTCGTCATAGAACTTTCAATTTCGTCGAGTACACCTTCAGACCTTCAATTTCGTCCCTTTAGGAAAATCGACTTCGTCGTTCGGAACTTCGATTTCGTGTTTGCGGGGCAATAAGGCCAGTACTCTCATGACGAGGCTTATGATTAGTGCTGGCGGTACACAACCGAAGTAGTACTACTACTAATCTTGTGATTCACAAGATTACACACCAGCCTCTCTTTTGCAAGGGGTGTTCAGGCTAATACTCAAGTTAGAGTCTCAAGTCAAGGTACTGCAAGATGACAGTCCTGTCGTATTCCTATCTCTACGAGGAATAGGTCAGATATGCCCTCTCTAGTTTGCACTCGCGCAACAGTACGCCAGCTTCTTATCATCACCAGAATGAACTCACGAGAACCGACTTCTTAATCATATCGAAATTTAGTGCTTCAGACTTGTTCGATAGACGCGGCTGCTCCGCTTGTAACCCTCTGCTCATCTTTCTTTTTTTGGAAACAGAAATATACACGCTTGACATGGTGGATTGTACGTGTCACAAGTGAAACGTTCAACAACAGCCTTAACCAGTCAAACAAATAAACAGAGCCCACAGAGAGACAGGCGGAACAATGGTACGTAGTATTAGCTATACTGCAGTATGAGGGTTGGGGAGTTCACCATCAGCCACGATGTCGCTGGAAGACTCTCCCGCTCTCTTGGAGGGAGCAGCTTTCTATGGAGGGCTGTCTAAACAGATATGAAGTCGAACAGCTAGCGCGCGCCACCAAAAAAAGTCACGCCGCCGCCGTCAGTACTCGTACGGCCGGGAGGTAGTGAATCTGAAGGCGAGTCGTCTGAAGCGGAGGAGTCGAGGTAAGCTGCTTTGTCGCGGACTAAGCTCTTGCCCAAAAAGACAGCTGATCTGGTAGTATGGGTTGGCAGGAACAATGCAGTTCTATGCAGGCATTGGTAGGTGGAAGAGTTGGCTGGTGGTAAGGAGGCAGTTTGCCTCAGGCTGAGGAGGAGGAGGAGGTGGATGAGGAGGAGGAGCCGACTTCTGGAGGCGAGCGATCTGAGGATGATGAAGATGGGTTGGACTTCGCCACGGGTAGAATCGACTTCAAAGACCCTCCTAGTGTGTCGAGGAAGCCCAAGGATGGTTTATCCCGGACTGGGCGGTGACGACTTGCTGTAAAGGAAGAGAGTCTACATCAGGCTGGCAGACGAGGCTAGAGATTTGCTGGAGGCTGTCTGAATGTGTCTTTCTACGGGTGGGAAAGGGTTAATGACGTACGTAGAGACGAAAAAGTGCAGCTGCTACTGACGTAGTACAACAGCAGCTCAAGTACGACGCATAAAGTAGTAGATCAAATAGCTCAAGTACGACAGTCGTACTTGAGCTATTTGATCTACTACTTTATGCCCGAGGCTAGAGGAGTTAGTGTGAGGTAGCATCCTTTTATTGGTAAAATTGCCTGAATTAAGGCTACGCTTGAACGCCTGGAATCGATAGAGAAGACAGTTGGGGATCAGGCCGATAAGGTTGTCAGTCAAGCGCAGACGCCTGAGCCCGATCCTGGGATGAGGGATCTCGGTGAGCTACTAGCTAGATTCGACCGGGGGCTGATGAGGAAGGGGAGGAGACTGAGGACAGTGAAGTGGTGGAAGAGGAGATGAAACCGGCTGCCAAGGTCTCAAAGGCTGATTTCGTGGAGCCCCTAGGGTCGACGTGAACGGAGGCTGAGCAGCCGGGGGCTCTGTGAGAGATGATGGGGAGGAGGATGGAACTGAACTGTTGAGGTTTAAGGCTGGGAGAAAGTAGAAGAAGTTTCGGGCAAGGGTGGCAGAAGGTAGTTGGTTGTATGTGGCTGGTTGGTGGGTAGTCTTCTGTTGTAGGTATGCTGGAGTGGAGTCGGTGAGCTTACACGCAGTAGCCGAGGTGGAGGACTTGATCTACACGCGAAGCAATCTGGCGGATACTCTCAATTCGGTAGGTAGTGTTGGTATAGGGTTGGTATGTTCCTATTGCCGTACCAGGTGGGGGGGGTTGCCTCTGATCGTGAGAGCCGTGCGGGTAGGGATGATGATGTGAAGGTGCGACAGGGCATGTCTATGAAGGATATAAGGGCTGGTAGGGTGAAGCGAATAATGGGAAGGTAAGGAGAGTCTGAGGAATGTTAAAGGATGTCAGAGGAGTTGTTTAGGTCGAGAGGGCGACAGTGACAGGAGGGACCTTAGATGATGCGGAAGTGAGGGAGGCTGACTTGACGGCCAAGGCACAAGCGGTCGTGCCGGACGAAGAGGTAGTAGTGGTACTGGGGGTTGGCTTTATGCTTGCTTGGTCATGGCAATGGGCGGTCAATCGATGAACTTATGAAATGTTAGATGTGTTGTTGTTCGCAATGAAAGTGTGGTCAGTTTTACAACACTGTTGGACACGAATGGTGTTCAGATGGAAGTCTAAGGCTTACGGTCGACTAGCCATCAATAAGAATGAGGGCTTTACACACATGCGGGAAAAGGAAGACCGGAACGCACGTGTTATGGACTAGAGGGCAGTCAAACATCGTAAGGGGGCAGTCAAACGTCGTAAGGGGGCAGTCAAACGTCGTAAGGGGGCATTCAAACGTCGTAAGGGGGCATTCAAACGTCGTAAGGGGGCAGTCAAAGGTCGTAAGGGGGCGGTTAAAGGTCGTAAGGGGGCAGTCAAACGTCGTAAGGGGGCAGTCAAAGGTCGTAAGGGGGCGGTTAAAGGTCGTAAGGGGGCAGTCAAACGTCGTAAGGGGGCAGTCAAAGGTCGTAAGGGGGCGGTTAAAGGTCGTAAGGGGGCAGTCAAACGTCGTAAGGGGGCAGTCAAAGGTCGTAAGGGGGCGGTTAAAGGTCGTAAGGGGGCAGTCAAACGTCGTAAGGGGGCAGTCAAACGTCGTAAGGGGGCAGTCTAGGATGGTACATATAGTGGAGGAGCCACTGGTATTGGTATCAACGTCAAGAAGGGTGTCAAACTCGGCTAGAGTAGTGGCTTGGGAACAGTAGGCTGTTCATACGTCAATTGCATGTATACCAATACTGCGGTAAATGTCCTCTAACGTTTCTCTGTTATGGAGGGGTTGAGTATGTGGTAGCGGTGTTGAACTGTGTGAGTAGTAGTAGGATATTGTTTTACCATGGTTGAGCTGCCCCCAGTCGGTGTACTTCTATGTGGAGGGGTATCGATGGATTCATCAGATCCGTCCTTGGCAGACATAGGAATCCCCAAGCCGCTCCTGTCAGTGGCGAACAAACCTCTGTATAGGTAGTGCTTAGATTTGAGCTCCGATTCGGCCTTGTTGATGCGGATGGGTAGTTACGCAGTACAGGCGCTGACGGCTAGCCCTTTGGTAAGCCGGGTGGTGCTGATAGGGTGGACAGAGCACGCCGATGCTCTACGGTCATCAGTGAGCGAGTATAAGGATCTGTTCAATGGAGTGGAGGTGTCAGTGGAAGGTGGGAGTGTGAGATGAACAACTCGACGTATAGTGTTTCTAGGGGTACCGGCCGAGGCCTCTGCTGCAGAGGCGTTGATGCTCGTGCTTGAACGACAGGCTGATCTTAAGGGGAAGTCTTTGCTGGTGAGCGGCTGAGGTGTAGACCGCCTTTCTCTGGGATATTGGGAGTATCCCTTAGGTGGGCTATGGCGACTATATGGGCGCATGGCCGGTTCGGAGTACTCAGTCAGCGGCTGAGGTGGAGGTCTCGATGGCCCGTAGGGAAGTTTGTTGTTGATGTTGTTTTGGTATAGCTTATTATTCCTGGCAGGGGTGAAGGATGTCCCTGAGGACTTCGTGTACACGGCGTATGGGACTGTGGAGAAGGTAGTGGTTAGGGGCATCGCTCGTTTGTATGGGAGTGGTCGGTTCAGACAATTGTGGTATTGAAGTCCGCTGAGGCAGTGGCTTTCGACGGCAGTCTGTCCCTGGGCTTGTCCAAGGTCTTTGCAGAGGGGGACGTGACACTGGTGCGCAACCTTGTTGATACTGGCTGTTATTACATGGGTGGCAATGCATTGGAGAGGCTAAGGGAGTTCATGGCTGATGAAGATGAGGTGGACCGGAATCTGAGGGACGGCTTCGTACCGTGGATGGTCGACAAGGGCTATAGGGTGATGCTTGGTGTAGCTCCTGGTTTTAAATGATGAGGTTCAGGTCCTGTTGAACGGTCCTTCGGAGTCTCCATCAGTGGACCCGTGTAAGAGCAGGGTTAAAGGCACTGAGAGCCTCCTACACTTCAACCAGCAGAAGTTGAAGCATGATCGTAGCACAGTGAAGGGCGTCCTGTATGGTTCCTCATCTACAGTGGAAGAGGGAACTGTTGTGAAAAATACGGTATTGGGAAATTCTGTGAGGATCGCTGGTGAGTTCGGTGATGAGGTCACTGTGAGTACTCAAGGCTTGTCAGATAAGTGCCGTGTGACGAAATCAGTGGTGATGGATGGTGTCGAGATTGATAGCGGATCTACAGTCCAGGAATGCGTGTTGGCTGAGGTATGGTATGTGTAAGTGGTAGTAGTAGGGAGTAGTACATTTTAGGGATGCGAGATTGGAAGTAACGTGAAGTTGAGCAAGTGTACTGTGGCGAAGGGTGTTAAAGTGTTGAAGTCGGGAGAATACGAGGAGGAGGACTTTGATCACGACGTGTGTAGCTGAATAATCTGCTAAGTTTCCATGCCCTTTTGCTTTGTGTATTGATGAATACATGGTGTAAAAAGCGCTCGCCCTGGGATAGCAGGTGCGGGTGTATCAACTAGGCTTCAGTGTTAGATGCCATTCACGGCTCTGAGGGAAGCGCTGCGATCGGTGGCGAATATTGACAGATTATTTATGGTACCGATGACAGCACAATACCCGCCATTGCTATCGATGAATTAGGGTGCTCATCCGAGTGGTAAAAGTAGAACAAAGCGTGGTAGAGTGAGGCGGCACAATTGAGATTTTGCCGCATGGGGTCGCCAGAGTTCAACCTTATTAGTTGCAGGGGTTGTAGGGTTATGGTGCTTTCTCATGTTTGTAGTTGGCGAGTGAGGGATAGCGGTGTGGAAGCCGCATGCCTGTAATCACAATTTCGGTCATTGTAGGATATTCGGTTTACCAATACTCACGGTGTTGCTTCCTGCGGTCAATGGTGGTGGCGCGACAAGGGGCGTAGGAATCATTTCAGTTCACTATGGATGATGGCTTGAAGTGGGAGCCTTCGACAGCCGGAGCCCGACCGTCCTCCAATATTCAGGGTAAGTTCGTGACGAGAAGGCGTACCGTACCTGTGTAGTAAGAATCATACCACTCCAATGAGAATTTTCGGTCAGGGGTAGTGCTCAGTGTTAGCCAGTTGCTAGAGTGAGAGTTTGAAATGACGAGTTGCTGATGGAAACCTATCGCGGAACACTCTCCGGTTCAGATGTATCGGAGGCCTCGTCTAATGCAGTGATTCTAGCTGTGATGAGGGAGAGGCTGGAGAAAAGTCTGAGGGATAAGGAGAAGATGCGACAGAGGATGGAGCTGTTGGAGGATGAGTTGGCTCTGTGCAAGGTGAGGGGGATACACTCCCCTATGTGACGACACTAGAGAGGCAGGTGAAGAAGCGGTCCTATAGAGCGGATGGTAAGCGTCTGAAGGCTGAAGTGGATACGCTGAGGGCGAGGGCGGCGTGCTTGGGTGAGGAGTCTTCTAGTAATGTGGAAGAGGTGCGGTATTGGCAGAAGACGGCAAAAGAAGCGAACAAGCACTTAACTGAGTAGATATTTAATTCATGGCTATACCATTGGGGACTCTTTAGGATGAGTAAGAGCTACAGTCACGAGGTCCGACTCCTGCAGAAGGCAGTCGAGTGTGCCCGGGGTAATAGTGGCGGCAAACAGCAGTTGAAACCGAGCGAAACCGCTGACCTGGTCGAGAGACTGAGTAGAGCTGTCCTACAGAGAGATGAATCTTTTCGGGAGAAGATACGTCTTGGCACCAAGGTGGGGACGTGTTCGTTACCCTTGGCTGATGAGCTCAGGAGTGACCTCATGGGAGTTTATATACGAACTTGGGTGTGCAGAATTTTCATATAGTAACTGACACATGTATAACGCTGGTGGTTTGTAAACACTTGCACATAACTACTCGATTGGGGCAGGGCGATTGGGGCGACTGCATCTCATCACAGGTACGGGAGTTTCGGCAGCAAGTGTCGGCCCTACAGAGGGACCGGAACTTGTTATCGATGAAGTTGAACGCCGCGACTAGGCAGATGAAAACGCTGAAGGAGTCTAACAAGCTGCTTATGGGCGGTAAGGGTTGGCCGTGTGCGATGGAGTTAATAGTGAAAGTAGGCTCATTGTTGGCTCAACGAGGGACTGTGGTGATGGTGAAAGAGAAGGATAGGAGAGGTAGGACGATAATTATGGTCGGGAAAGTTGCATAAAATTTAACACTGCTTTGTCAGAGCCAGCTTCCACTGTAACGTCAGAGACTCCTGTACTAGGTGATGACGATTTTGAAGTGGAACTACGAGGCTTCGAGCAGCGGTACATGATGCTGGCGGAAGGCAGTGACGGTAAGTTGGGGGCTTATCGTCCGCTGAGGTGGAGGGGTAGGTGCTGAGCAGTTGGCGAGCAGAGTACAGGGGGAGTGTAGGGAGCTGAGGAGGGAGGCGATGCGATGTAGGGAGGAGGCGGACTCCCTCAGGGGTGACCTCATGCAGTGGAAGGACTTGGCTGAAGAGAGGTTAGTGGGCGTGGCCGAGCTGAGGGGTCAAGGGGGCAGTAGGGCGACTGGGGACGAGAGAGGGCTGTCGAGCAGTGTTGGTGATGGTGCTGAGAAGGAAGATATATTTGGCGAGGCGGAGAAGGGTATGTCGAGTAATAGTGATGGAGAGAGAGCCATGCCCAGTGGTGTTGATGAACTTGAGGACGCCGAGGAACAGGAGGAAAGAGCGGCGATAGATGAGGGACTGGTCGAGGAAGGTTATGAGTGCATGACGCTGTACAAGGAGATACAACAAGTCAACACTGGGCAGACTATGGAGGTGAGACACTCGCATAATTGAGCACCAATATAACCTCTTGTTAGATCGCAGTGCTCGAGAAGAGACTCAATGATGTGTTAGTTGCATACGAAGTGGTGGGAGTAGTTGACGGAGTTGCTTACACCATGACCGTAAACCCTCGGTATGCACGGTCTTGGACTGCTGACCTATCGATACTTTCCCTTTACAGATGCTATCAGGGATGCGAACCTGATGATATGACTTGGATATCGGAGGTGGTCACCTTGGTCGGCCTGGTGGAGGACGAGGGAGGAAGGGGGCAGAAGCGTCTTGTTGTACCGGAACCCGCTGGTAAGTCGGCTCGGTCATGGTGGCCTCTTCGATGGTCTGCGGTGGTAGCATCGACTGAGCGCGGCAATGTGAACATAACTCTGTACCAGTACACACCTACTCTGTATTACATCACCGCCTATGACAGTGAATTGGGAACAGTGGGATCGCGGACCGTCGACTTGACAGGTGTTGAGGAGTTTCGAGGTATCCTGTGGGCGAGCGAAAAGTGAAAGATACCTTGGGAGTTTAACGCTTTTAGATTCTTCTCTTTCGGATTCGGAGCTCACCCGATGGTTAGTCGATCACCTCGAAGTGTCTAGTGACATCCTTTCCATCAGCATTCGTGTAGGCATGAAGCATGACGGTGTTGATGATGATAATGGCTTGGAGTCGCCTTCAGCCGTTGGTTGACAGAAGTTTTGCGATGTTGACTTGAGTAGTGATTTGTACGTCAAATAAAGATGTGTCAAAACTCGAGCAGTTATGAAGTAGCAAAGGAGCGTTCATACTTCGACTGCATAACAACAACGTCCCTGTAGTTTTCAACAGATTATCTATTGAGACATGAATGTACCATTATCGATCTATACAGCAACGGAGCAAAAACATGGGATCCATTACAGCGAGGGATATCACCGAGTCTACTTCCTTCACTATGATACTGATAAAGATGTATTCGTATCTAATAAAATAGTAATATTGAATCAGCATGCGATCTGCCTCGGACCGTTGCCGGATTTGTTGAAATCGCAACGGGAGCGAGGAAAATGAGAATGAGTGGTGTATTGCGAACATACTAATGCTAGGACAGCAACATGGTAGATAATGATTTCTCAAGCATAACGTGGATAACAACAGCGCGGATAAAATATAACGCAGAATAGAGCAATCATAAACAACAGGAAGGTAATGTTATAGAAAACCATGGAGGTGATAGTCACACTGTGAAAAAATAGCAACGCCATCAACTGTAACGGGTGACAGGGAAAGTGGGCAATGCAGCAACTACTATGGGATAAGAATACAATTCGTAGTAATCGATGTAGTTGTCACGAATAGCACGAAATAAAACTACGTATAATGCACATAGTAGCAATTCTACGATGCGGAAGCTGTAGTCGGGAGCATGGGAGCTGCTATTGTTGTAGAACGCTCTAGTGATAGTAGTATCGAAGGAAGCTGCTATTGTTGTAGAACGCTCTAGTGATAGTAGTATCGAAGGAAGCTGCTATTGTTATAGAACGCTCTAGTGATAGTAGTATCGAAGGAAGCTGCTATTGTTGTAGAACGATCTAGTGATAGTAGTAAACAGTACGCTTAGTGCGGATCGATCACATCATATTGTTGTCCATCTGTAATCCATCACGATCGACAATCGGCATATAATACGCAAATAAAACGATAATAACGATTCAGCATGTTACTATATGGAAGTAATAGTACAGAGGATAACATAATTCGGGTGGGGACTCGAATATAAATGCGATGTCACCAAACATCATATCCCAACAAGCGCCTCAACAAGTTAAAGTACACTTGTGATACTTTCAAACGATAGGACAAAATGAATGGGCCTTTACCACCAACAGAGAGTCAACTTTGATATTTTATAGATGTAATCCTTGACGGTTTCATCGGCAAAATTATCACCGATTCACATATCACTCGATGAAAGTGTCCAATCTAGACACGTCCCAGAGAGGTGTGTACTCGTATAGGATGAGACGGACCTTCATAACGCAACAACTTCCCACTAGGACCAGTTGTAGGCTGATGATATCGACATTCTATTGGGGGCAGGGGTGGTGGGATCGGCGGTGGGGGACCTCGACAGGTCACGGGCGGCATAGGAGGCGGCGGCGGTGGGGGAGGAGGAGGGCCCGCTGGGGCATATCTCGGCTTGGGAGGAGCACCAAGGACCACATTGTTAGCGATGGTATGTGGATCGATGGGAGGACTATTATTAGGAGATGGGGTTACCATTAGCAAGTCAGCCTCGAGCCGCCGACGACAATGCAACGAGTTGTCGATACTAGTCCTGGAGCCCGGGGGGTGCTCTACACTAACAGTACCACACTTGTATGCAGAGCTATGATATAGCGACTTGGAGCACCCGACACTGGGCGGACCAACTACACTGTCACTATTCTTACTACTCGTCAAACAATCCTCATCTACGGACTTGTTGGGATTACCAAAAAGTGCGTCGATTATACGTACCGTGGCACTCTGGTCATACGTGAAATAGTCGAGTCCTGTTACAACAGGATTTCTAACCATCAACTTGATGTCGTGCAATCTTGGAAAATACTCAGCCACAAGTTCACAGAACTGTCTGGGGTGCTTTGGTAGGGGCTTTCCAGTGAGGACTTTAAGCAAGGCCGCGGACGCGATACCGCCAGAGTTGACCAGCCAGGCGACATCCTCAGACAAAACGATTCCACTAGCCATGAGGAACTCCCCAAAGGCCTCGTGTTCAATGCCCCTATGCACGGCAGATGCGAAGTCAACTCCGGCACCCCCAACTTCAGCTGAACTGCCCAATACTTTAACCCTATCAGCAGCGTAGAGATCAGTGAGCAAGTTGAATTTGAAGTTTAGTTTCCAACAGCAACTTGCCGGGCCTAGATTTGGATGAGAAGCGCAGTTCCCGTGGGCATCGGCAAAGGAGAAACATATTTGTACTATCTTGACAAGGTCTACGTTCGCCTTCATGAATTGGTAGTTGTACTCATTGGTACTGTCGAATGGACCTGAATTGCAAGAAATATGGTATGAGTATATCCCTTTTAAAGGGATGTACTCATACCACAATTCCATAGAATATAAAGGGATCCTTCATATTCCAACCCTACGACTACTTTCCACGCCTATTTGAACAATAGTAAGTCCTTTCTGGACTGCGGGGCGTAATTAAATTAAAGACATTATTTCAGAAAAACCGGAGTGTTCATAGACCTCTCCCGAGCTTCAGGG
>NW_003205333.1:0-21307 GCF_000006405.1 Perkinsus marinus ATCC 50983 | reverse complement strand
CACGCTTATAAACGCCTACTTGAAATCCTGAAAGTTCTTGGATTTCCGCAACGCCAATGTGCATCATCGTCACCATCTGTTTGATGGAATATGTGTTCGCCTCGGCTGAGCTCAAGAGTCTCCTCACGTAATGTAGAAGTTCACATACGACTTTGGGTAGAAGTGTAAAGAAATAAACAAGAATTTCGTCGTTGTCACCAACACATGTAGTTGACCATGTGCGCACTTTCCCACACTGGTTAAGCGTGAACCCGTGCATGAAACCGAACTTTCATCGTTAGTTGGAGCCGGCAGCATTGCCTTTGAGTACATTAACGAATGGTACTCATCATAACACAAAGTTTCAAATCGACTACTACTGGTTATATGCATATGATTTATATCTTCACCACAGGCGAGCCTCTCCTCGTTGCCGTCGCTCTTTCGTTGAACCTGTGTTAAACAGTTGAGCGTTTCAAGTCGGCGGCCCCTTACTATGAGGGATGGTACTCAGCACCTCAGTGGCCGGCAGCACCTGCAGCAGCAACCTACACACAGTGCTCTATTCGACTTCATATTTCTACCTATGAAACAACTAGCATGTACTACTATTCACTATCACTCATCATTGAATCTCTCTCCTCTAGGTTGGCAGTTGGTCGCGGGGTGCCTTTGGATGGCAGCTTGTGCGTACGTAAACTGCATTTCCCAGGTAGGGGATATTCACGTGTTCTCCTGAGAGGCATCAGTGACGGTTAGATATACGTCGATAAATTCCAAAACGAGCACTACCACGGCCGAGTCCCTGAGCTTCTACCGGACCTGGGATTTTATTTCCTCCCGCATATTGAGATACCACACCTTGCCGACTTCTGGAATATCGCCATTGTGGTGGGAACTATGGTTCCGGTAATGGGGACAGACAAGGGGATATCATTCGTATAAAGGATATTCATTAACGTGACAGCAGTACTGATAATGACAGTACTTCTGAATAGCTACCTTTCACGGTTCACATCTCCAATCATTATCTTTTATAACTAAATAACTATATATCACTAAATATATTACTCTTATATCACTCTTATATTACTCTTATATCACTGAATTTATTACTCTTATATCACTAAATATATTACTCTTGTATCACTAAATATATTACTATTTATTTTACTAAGTATTTATCACTATATATAACTATGACTATATACGACTATTACTCATTATCACTATTATATCGAGGCTCACGGAGGGGCTGAGCTCACTCTGTGCCACAATCTTGACGGGTCCGACAGGCAGTCAATGATCGTGTAAAAAGTAGTATAATTTTTCATTCTCCATTTATACTTGTACCTGTGAAATACCACTATTCATACTTGGAATGCCCCGCAAGAATCTCAATAACATACGAATGCAGTAATGGTCACTATTCAGGTCTTATTACTCCACCCGAAGCGACGGAAAGTGGTAAGGGGAGTCTCTATCTTACGCCCCTCGAGCCCGTGTGTCGTCGTTGGTAGATACTCCGTTTCCTGGCGATCCAGGGCTCAGTATTTCTGTTACGGAGTGCAA
Organism: Perkinsus marinus ATCC 50983; assembly: GCF_000006405.1. Taxonomy (NCBI): domain Eukaryota; phylum Perkinsozoa; order Perkinsida; family Perkinsidae; genus Perkinsus; species Perkinsus marinus. The sequence goes on along the minus strand of NW_003205333.1, from coordinate 19,756 downwards.
CTATTATTGTAACATTGCTCCCACCACCTTACCAACTATGTGTTAACGTTTCGAGTCCGGACGAGAATGTAAGCCGCTTGGTTCCTCGCCCACTATGGACCCCATGCCCTTTAGGTCCTGCTAGAGGCTGTCAAGATTGTGCTGGGCATCCGCTTCACGTGTGGGGACATCCTTTTCTCGGGTAGTACCAGTAGGAGCATTGTGTCATTCGATTTTTACCATTACAGGACACGCAGCTAACTTCACTCTGATGGCCCTTATATGGACTGAGTACGGCTATGGTTTCCTAGCAGTAGATGCAAGTACGTCTATTCAATGTTAGTCGTTTACTGATGTTGTGTGAACAGCTGCCCGAGGGTATACAGCTCTAGAGGGTGGTAACCATGGCCAGATAGGTGGGCGCCATCGGGGAGGCTCCCTGTTGCATTTTGTATTCCGCCGGCTCCTGCCGGTACTCTGGTGGGCTGCTGCTATCCTGGGGTAGGTCTGGGCCCCAGGGGGTCGGCATGGATCTGCGCCCCTCTTGTTTTGTAGGTATTTTGTCATCGTAGCGACGCGTTTTCACTACACTGTAGATGTTTTAGTGGCCATCATTATAGTGACCAAACAGTGGGGGCTGTACCACATGTAAGGATTAGCACTGAGAGTTTGCTGCTCACTTTAGCAATCGTAGGTACATTCGAACGCCCCGTATCATGAGGCGACTGGGCTTCCTACGGTGGTATGAGCAGAAGCAGGACTTTGCTATGGTGTCGGCAAAGAAGTACTCAATCGTGTTGGTACGTGGGGGCTAGTTTCGATATAGGACGCCGAGAGTATCGCCAGTGGGGGACCGAAGGATGTCGATTGAGATGGGAGCAATACCGGAGCATCCTGATCTTGAGGCCTTAGAAGCCGGGACCCAGGGGGGTAGGTCGATACGGAATAGCCTTGCGGCAGCCACTGTTGTAATGTTAGTAACGGAGGACGACGAGGATGACGCGAGGAACAAGGCGGCTACTACGGCTCCACAGCTCTATGGAAGGACTCGATCAAGTAGGGAAGTATATGCTCTTGAGTGTGTACATGGTGTTCACCTTCAGCTCGGTTTGGCAGTGACTACACTGATATTGACGATACCTTCGTGATTGAGGATTCCGCCTCGGAGGTCCTCGTATGACGCTAGTATGACGTTTCTCTGTTGTTGAAGTCATAATGGTCGCCTTTTGATACCATTCCTCGCGTAACATTCAGTGAACGATTACTCGGTACAGTTTATTCAACATCAGTCGTATTGAGTTGAAAGTCACCTTCTCATGTACATCCCCCCGGCACACATCTTTACCACGAATAGTCACGGAATTGAAATTTCTCTCTCGAGTATATTTGTTTTTTTGTTTATATTTGTCTCCCGGTTTTGTTGAGACTTCAACGTAAGGTGACTTGTAAAGTGACATTGCCAGAGACGATAGTTGACCCTCTTGATGCATTGAAATTCAACAGGTGTTTCGAGATTGAGGTAGAGCTTGACAGTCGAGGACTTTGACGACGTGAATCGGATGAGATTCAACAGCGGCTTCAATCGACATCCACGGAGCCTTGCCATGGCCGTTGGTGTGCGCAGTTGCAGATGGAGGAAGCAGAAGTCGCTGACTTGCCAGCATCACATGTCCAAACTAATGTTCAGAGGGCTGTTGACGATGTTTATAGCACTACTAGGTTGATGTTGTGTCTATGTGGAGTAGATGTCTGCAGCGTTTGAAACAACAGTTCAGCTGTGATGGGGTCTAGTCTGGTTTTAATGTTGGGGAATACTCGCTCAATCATGCTAGCAGGAAAATTGCAAGCAGTAGACCCACCAGGCGATAACAGCATCTTCCAAGATCGGCACTCTCGAGTAACCTATCGCGCTACTTCACAAAAGTGCTTATAGAAGCAATCCTACGCGGCTCGGTCCAGTAGCTTCAACATACCTTTTCGGGGTGCCTCTTACTACTATCTTATCTATATTTCTACCTCTTATCTTATCATCTTACTACTATCATTACCTCTTACTATACTACTATCACTACCAAACAGCATAGGTCTGTTCGGACAGGCCCGCTCTAACTAGCGACAAAGTGAGCATTTATAATGATCACCAAACCGTAATGTCTTGACCAACACTATCGTCCACTAAGAGGATCATATACACCACATGAGTTTTAGCCCTATCCCCATTAGATCTCTATACCGGATCCTGCACTACGGATGCTACTCGACTTACGACCATCCAGCTCGACTTAGCGAACAACAGCTGCACATATGCATCTTCACACCGTGAATGCGACAAAGTATTATCGATATATCAGAGACTATCACAGATGCCTTTATCGATGACACTCTCATACCCGCCCTGTATATTCCCCTTATCTGAATTGACCACGTAACTCGACATGGTGAGAGGATGCGATGGGGAATGATAATAACTGGAGGAAGATTTAGGAGAGACTCTTTCCCATGAGCACCGCTCTAGGTGTGTATTAAATACGAATGGCTTACTACAACTCGCTATGCCTAGCTATAGTGATTTATATCATTCCAATGGACGGCGGTCACTTGGGGTGCTGTTTGGAGTGAGAGGGGAGGACGAGCATAATAAGGCAGAGTCATATAGAGTATATAATAGTATCGCTGGAATGCCACTGACTGACGAAGGAATGAACTGTCCTGACTACTCCTTCTTGGCCTTCTTGCTTCCTCCTGATACATAACGACCCACGAAGAACTGCGCGAAAAGAATAAGGTAGGCCGTATACCTGAATGGATGAGAATCGATCATAAGGAGATTGACAGCAGTACATGAGAAATGCCGCAGAGAGGTCCTGAGTAGCACCATCACAACGAGGAACTGTCCTCAAGGCGTAGTAGTGAATGGCCACCACGAACATACCTGAAATCGGCATATTTCTATTCGGGGTCTCCAGGGGTACTCACCGATGAGCATCTGAGCTATCTGTAGAATGGTAACAGTTAGTCCCCACCTAGGCTTATGACCAACTGATGATAGGAAGTAGTAGAAGTACATAATAGAATGGACCATATAGTTCATAGTAGCAAAGAAGATACCGGTAGGCTGTTCATAGGCTCCTGCATGCCAACAGTAGAGTAATACAGTAGCATGATGGAACCAATGAAGGAAGTTAACGTTCCTCTTCCTCAACACCAAGAAGGCAGTATCCGTTAACTCAATGTACTTGCTGAAAATAAACAGGCCAACCCAAATGCCCGTGGGGCCAGGCCCATACGAAGCACCAACGTTACGGCAGACGAAGTAGAGAGGACCATTCGTGAAAGTTCCATTGAGAAGATGAGGTAATGTACGTAACATACCAGTAAATGAGAAGACAGCGAGGAAGAGGTTCCACAGCGCTAGCGGCTTCTTCAATTTGAATGCCTGGCGATTCTTCATAACATGTTGGCCCGTAGGAACCGCGATCAGATATAGTCCGATCACTACATAAGACAACCACCAATAATGGCGCATAAACATCGTCTAAACATCAAACTATACGCATGATATCTCCAATGGAAATTTACTTACCATCTTAGCTAAGGCCGTTTCGGAGTCCTCCCAGGCCGCTGGACCAATGTATGGCATAGTCCATTCGGGCAGAGCCTCAGTATATAACGGATCCGTAAAACCATAAGAACTTTGATTGATGACTTCTTCACGAGTCCACATCTGAGTCCAGACCTCAGGGGACCGGTCCATGATGTTATCAAACGGCAGTTCGATCATTATCGATAGGTTAGTGAAGGGGCGCACTGAGCTGATGACGAATGGAGTAGTTCCTCCCTCCCAAGGGCTAAGGACCAACTGTAAACCCAACACTCTTGTGAATTGCTACTAACTATGCCTCGATTGGACAAGACAGAAGCATTGTATGTTATATAGTTTGTATTAGTAGTGGAAGTAGTAGTGGTAGTAGTAGCGATAGTTACAACATTATAGCAGTAGTAATATGTCCTGCAAGTAACCACGACAGTTGATCAGCAGCAGTCCACAGCGACAACAACAATAACGTGGTAATATCATCAAGGCATGGTAGAACGACACTTCCACCTAACCTATTCCTACCACACCAGTTGCCCGGAATACCAACAACAACAACAACTCCTCCTCCACCGTATAATTCACATACCTACTGGGCCCAACCAATAGGCGCTACCATCACTGCTGATCTATCAGTAGTAGTGACAGTAAACAAGTATTTGCAATAAAAGGACGGTATCCGATGAAAAAACACCGAGTATCATCCCCTCAACTAGTTTGACTTTTTCGAAGCATTCACGGCATCCTTCTTAGGTGCCACATAACGTCCAACGAAGAACTGTACGAAGAGGAGCATATAAGCCGTATACCTGCAATAGAGAGGTAAGTATCAACAACGACACTTACTATGACTTACATCAAGAAGGCGGCAACTAGATCCTCATAGGCGCCGTCACAGTTGGTAACATGTGAGATAGAGTAGTAGTGCACGGCTACCACGAACATGCCTGAAAAAGGGAGGAGATATGAACAGTTGAAGTTGAACCACGTTGCCTACCAGCAAACATTTGTGAGATCTGTAGAATGGTAACAGTTAGGCCCCACCTAGGCTTATGACCAACTGATGATAGGAAGTAGTAGAAGTACATAATAGAATGGACCATATAGTTCATAGTAGCAAAGAAGATACCGGTAGGCTGTTCATAGGCTCCTGCATGCCAACAGTAGAGCAATACAGTAGCATGATGGAACCAATGAAGGAAGTTAACGTTCCTCTTCCTCAACACCAAGAAGGCAGTATCAACAAGCTCAACATATTTGCTGTACATGAACAGGCTTATCCACAAGCCAGCGGGTCCAGTGCCATACGAAGCACTAGCATTACGGCAAACGAAGTAGAGAGGGCCATTCTGCCAGGTACCAGCCAAGAGCAAGGGAACGGTCCTAGTGACACCAATAAAGGAGAAGACGGCAAGGAAGAGGTTCCACAAGGCAAGTGGCTTTTTCAAGTTGAACGCTTGACGATTCTTCATAATACGTTGACCAACTGGAATGGCGATCAGGTACAAGACGACTACCACCCAAGAAACCCACCAGTACTCACGCATAATTTGGGTCTGAAAAAATAACGAGTAACATCAGCAGCTAAAGATTGTTGTTGCCATTGCTACTGTAAACTTGGTGTATTCGGGTGACCAGTTATCCCAATCAGTCGGGTAAAGTATCTTCGTTAACCACGTGGGGGTAACATCCTGATAAGTGAGATCCTTGAAACCATGAGTGGACGAATCAGAGATCAATGGCTTGATCCAGATATCGTTCCAATGCTTGTCTCGATAATCCTGCATAAGGTTGTCGGCTGGGAAGTTCATTATTGAGACAGGATAGTTGCCTATAGCAGAACGATGAGGAAAAAAGGAAACTAATACAACAATTTTATGGACCTCAAGGAGGAGTCGAACAATAAGCTGATACCAAGCTTATTCTCGGTCACGAATATAGAGCCTACTGGACTTGAAGACAGAGGGAGAGTCCACTCCTCACAAAGGAGGGCACAATGAGAGACAGTTGACGAGACGTGACGTCACCCCTTCCCCCCACAAACGAGAATGCCCGCACCGAACGCTTGAATACTCACCCCCTCTACGGCTAACGGGTCGAAGGGTCCTACCGACACGACACTAAGGCTCCGCGAGGGAGGAGGAGGAGACAGGGCCTTGTTCAGGAGAACGCTACCCCATGAAAGGCTTTCAATGAAAAGCTTACGAGCGATAATTTCGTGGCGCGCGACAACCCAACAACAGAGCGTAGACTTAAACGTATAGGAAGCTATTCATAATGGTCGTTAACATGATGAGGCATCCTCGAGCGAGGGACTACGAGGACATGAGGAACACTAGCTAGGTAATCAAACACAGCTTAGAAACTCAATCGAACACAGACACAGCTTTCATGCAGAGGTCTCCGGTTCGAACCCCGGTCATGGCATTTTCGAGAGTCAAAATGGAATTCGCACCGGCCCAGCCTTCTTCAATACCATCACTGACTCGATATATTGTCTATTGACGAGATCTAGAAACGGCTCACACAGTCAACCGAAAATAGTCCGCGGGGTTGTCCTACATGACGTGGGTGAATCCAGGATCCTCAGAGACTCCCGCGATGGTCATCATGGCATTTGGCAAATCATGTGTTCGTGGAGACTAGCAAGAAAACATCCTTGTCGCATCCTGTTTTTGGAGTAAGTTGCTGAGTATCACACTGATATCAACCCATACTGATACTGGCACGTATGCGATGGTAAACATGCTCCAGAGCAAGTACGTCGTTTTATATTACCCACTACATAACACAAGACAATGAGGGGGACGGAAAGAAGGTTCCACAATGACTTAGGAACTACACGAACACGAAGAGATATTAGTAAGAATTGGAGAATGGATATTCAAGTGCCGTTACTCTAACCCAGAGCCTCACCAAGCCTACCAAGACTGAACGATAGATCACCCACAGAGGTCTATAGGAGACTAAGCAACATTGAGAGTGTCCGTTGGCTCGAGAGGTAACAAGGGGAACACTACTAAATATACTACATACAGGAAGAACAATACAAAAACTGCAGTAGGATGGGGGTTCAGTCGAGCCCAGACGATATCAGAGATCCATAAGCAAATAGGAAGTAAGAGTTCAGTCCGCAAAAATAACTATCAATTCAACGACTTCCGATGCTGACCTTCCACCACGAACAGATCTCGAACAGTAGGGCCAGAGTGTCGTCTACAGCAGCAGCAGAGCGAGAACTATAAGAAATGCGCGGCTCAACCCGGCAACACACTCAACGTTCCTCGAAGGACGGACAACGCACATCGGCTAGAACCTGGCCAGCGGCCCTTCGTAACTCCACGTCTATATTGGGGTCGTCACTGATGTACTCCGACCGGGCAAGAGGAGATGAACATACAGTAGATGGTTCTGGGCTAGGGTATAGTACCACAGAGGGGGGTGTTGGAGCAGGTACGTCTAGGGACTCTAGAGGGTCTACGGACTCCAAATCGACACAGTTGTCACCATCAGCAGCAGCAGCAGCTCCGACTAGGTCTCTCTCCTCTTCCCTCTGTTTACCACGACATAGCTTGAAGATTAACCAGGTAATGAGGCAACCCGATATGGCGGCCAGCAGGACACCACAGACTATTCCTGCTATATCTCCTGGCCCGATCCCAGAATCAGGCGACTCGGCATTCGAATCAGCATCACCCTCGGTGGTCCCATCGTTAGGCTGTTGAACCCCTGAGAACAATCACTCATGGTTTTCCTTTCCTAGCTCACACCATACCATTTGGAGGTCCTGAAGTTGGAAGGTCTGTAGTAGTTACCATTGGTGATGACGTCCGCTCGGATGGTCCGCGAGGAGATTCAGGGCGCTGTGTCGTGGGATAGATGAAGCCACCATGATCTACGTTGGAACACGAATTCAACACTCAGCCCGTGTTCAATATTCCACACATTACCATTAGCAGCCACATCGTTACTGTAGGCGACAAGATGGTCAAATAGGGTATCATGGTCCCCTTCGGTAACGCAGTAGTTGAGATCCATCACTACCAACTGTCCTACATACTCCTCAAAGGTACTGTTGTTGCCGAATAAGATGAGATCATAAGAACCCACCCCGAGGGCGTAGGGCGCATAAGTGAACACCTGAAGATCGAATATTTACAAAAGTAACTGCATACTAGGGAGATGACGGTCCGCAGCGATCCTAGACAGAGATGCTCAATAACTATGCTTCCGCACAATCACTGCTAAGTTCCCTTGTACTACCTTCACTACGATGCGACTATAAGCGTATTCGGCCATGAGAGTATCAACCTGGGGAGGAGCACGGCGCCGCGCTTCAATGCCGGAAAGACCGAAATCAACCTCTTGCCCAAACCCCGACCTGACGATGATGGCAGTGAGCAAACTACCTCTGGCCAAGAACCTACATGACGCGACGTCTGGTGTCATCTGTGGGATGGGCAATAAGGGTGGAGTCTATACCAGCCGGCACGGACAGTGAAATAGAACATGCCTCGGCTGTCGGACACACTATATGCTTGAAACCAGCTGACGGTTGGGCGATTTTGGACGTTGACCCATCTCCAAGGGAAGAGGGCGTTACTCTTGGACCAGAAGGACCACCCGATACCATATGACTAGGCTGATTGGTAGCAGTAGATTCCCTTATCGAGCCGTTGACGGTAACAGGTGGGCTTTCAGGAGCGGCCTCAACCAGGGTCTGCTGTTTATGGTTTCTTTCAGCTACCACAGTCTCCTCCCATCTCGGCTTAGTCTCCGTGGTTACACTGGACGCAGACGGTTGATCACCAAGCCTTCGTTGTGGTACTGGATATGACAGCCTAGGACCTACACAACGAGCAATTCTCCTTACGTAGCAAGAGGCTTCGAGAACAAAGTTCAACTATATTATATACGACTCTTAATCTACACCGAGCCCTACCACTAGCATCTAGTATGGCACAACGCGGTGGTTAAATATCGTGGATTACTCTCATAGCACAATCTAGTACATTACATCTCTTAAAGGCTTATTTTGTCCTCGGCAGGATGAATTTCTCTGACCGAGGTACTTAAGGATGGAACTATAGAATATGCCTCAGTACAATCAGTTTCGACCAGGCAAGCCGGCAATGCCGCATGTGGAGACACCTCATAATACCACAAGACCACGACGTAAGACTGCGAATTTCATGACAATACCGCGAAGTAACGCCGCTTGCGAGGAATAACGGCGTCCAACTCTGCTATCGATGATTGGAATTCTGCGTGAGAGCAACCCCTATATGTATTAATAGTAATATAACACCAATATCGTGTCAATAATATAATATATCATTAATCATATATTATATATCATAAACTATTTCGCGTATAGTTTTATTAATTATATAATAATAATGAATGGCCATCTCTGTACTCCCAATTCGATGTATTATACAATATCCGTCGTGGGATGGCATGCGGGCGATCGGGCGGGCGGGGTACGCCGGCTAGTTTAAGGCATATATTGGGATGGCATAGCTGCCCCGTTTAGAGAGATTGATTCTACCCAGGCATATCTTGGCGTGGCATAGTTGCCCCAACCGAAGGAATGGACTCAACACATGCATGTCTTGACGTGGCATAGATGCCCCAACCGAAGGAATGGACTCAACACATGCATTTATTGACGTGGCATAGTTGCCCCAACCGGAGGAATGGACTCAACACATGCCTGTCTTGACGTGGCATAGTTGCCCCACCCGAAGAAATAGACTCAACACATGCATCCTTTGACCTAGCATAGTTGCCCCACCCGAGAAAATGATTGCGCTAAGACATATTTTGGGGTGGCATAGCCGCCCCAAATATAGAAATCGCTCCGACTATAAGTGTCCAATATATATTCTAATATTACTCCCCTACCCGACTTATAATAACAGAGAAGCTACAACAGACGGGGCTTCTTCATCATTAACCTTCTGGGAGGGACCCATCGCAAAATGTCATGGAGACGGGTTATTTCAGCAGGGGATTTAACAGAATTTGTGATGGTTTTTTTACGACGAGAGTCATAACAAAACACCCTATCAATACCCAAATCCCAGTTATTACTAGAAGCAGCCATTACTCGGTCGACGATGACCCATAGGAATAACAGCAATGTTGAAGGGAGGAGGGCACTCCTACTTGAGTGAGACCCCATTCATAAGAAACAACCTGAAAAGAACCCCACCTCTGAGTCAGACCGTATTGTTTTGTCAAGCTGGTCTCACAAAACGAGGTTCATTTCTAGCCCCGCATATTTCAGCTACATGGTTAAAATCAGGATTGAGAACAGACTCATTTTCCCCTTTCATATACGGGACAGTATACTAACCCCCTATAGAATCGTGGTCCAGCGCGATGCAGAGAAGACTTATCAATTAAACACTCTACATATGGGTTCGACAGAGTGAGCGTCTTTCCTGAAACTTCACGAACATGTGACACAAGTCGTAAAGAGAGAGTATAAAAGGAGAGTAAACAGGCACTGAGCCTGGAAAAGGAACCGTACCGCACACTGTGTATATTATGGAACGCTGGCTCGTGCGTGCATTTTGCATACCGCGATTATGCCGTTGTCTACTCTTTTAGTGTGGTCATCACAACTCTACTCCAGTTAAGGGGCTTCACTCACTATCCGTGAAACTCAAGGGAGATGCTTGTAATAACAAATCATGTTGTTTTAACCAAAATGAATATCGTTACTGATCACTGCCCAGCGTCGTATCTCTCATGACACTCTGGCCCGGCATAGTGGTGACTCTTCCAGGTGAGCTGTCACCAAGACGGAACCCTGAGAGATGTGTCATAGCTGATCATGAACGAGTAGACCTATTGGCTTCACCCTCTCCTGAGAAGGCTTGGAAACTCGTGGCTTGATTCCCAAACAGACTGCCTTCCATATTGCCGCGGTCGACCCTCGATACGTCACCCCTTAGCCTATCCGGACTCACGTTATTGACCTTAGAAGTGGCAGGATGTAGTCCATATAAGAGACACCTCACATTAGTCGCTCCGGCTATATAGCTGTCTCTAAGCTCCTTAAGTAGGGTCCAGCCATAGTATACACTGGCCATATTAAGGACAGGGTGCAGTATCGCTGCCAAATGAACATAGTTCATGATGAGAGGCGCCGCGCCAGCAAAGATAGGCCCATGACCATACGCGAACCGTTCGATAAGGCCGAGGAACTGAACAGTGAAGTATTGAATGCCCGAGTCTACGAGCCGTTCTTCACTTGAATAGAGCCGTTGATGAAACAGATAACGGTATAGCTGGGCAGCCAAGATACCCCCTGTGGCTGGGTAGAGTACCTACGTCCCACACTTAGACTGATATCCGCACTGTGAACTCACATGCCGATGCCTGCCATCAACGTATTGACGAAACCTGTGACAAGATCACCCATCAGGAACTCCACTACACCTGAAAGATAGAAATGAGCACCGGCAGCTGCTGAGTAAGAAGCTCACCGAGGGAGCCTTGTAGAACGCTGCTGATCAAGAGGCCCTTCATTGCTGATTTACCCGCATCCCTGTGTGAAGACAAGATCTCAGCTGTGAAGGCGTTCGCGAGGCTCACGTCAATGGGAATCCCATGCGGTCCACTTCAATCGTTAATGGTATGATTATTGGTATGCAGGCCACAGCCAGTGGGGCTGGAGCCGATACCACAGCCTGTAGGCTAACCACTGTCGTTGATAGGGGGCCTATCTACATACAAGGAGAAACCATAAGGGTTATACAGAAAACCATACACTGACCATAACAGTTGGCAAACTTGAATATCGAATGACTCATACCCTAAATTCAACTCCTTGTATCACATGGGAGTTTACATTTTCCAATAACGCAGTAACCCGACTCGTCATACACCCCTCCCCCGCATAGGTAGTATTACCAGTTGTATGATTCTATCATTGAGCTTCACTGAAAGTAAGCTGCCATTGCGTCCTCCTCTCTGCCTCCGGCCCCGCTCATCCCTCGATGGCCCCAGCCAGAAAAGACAGGCCTGATGCTGCGAGTCACAAGTGACGGTGACACTGCGTGGTGTCACACCTTGCTCTGCCTCTTCCTTATCTTGGGCACAGTACTATACCCAAATATAAAGTCTATCCCAACGCTACCATTCGAAGGGCCCATCACTGCCGTTTGCGATGACGATGACATCAACGGCACTAAACAGCTGCAGAATACGAATGCCCCCCGCACTATAACAAGTTATGATGTCGTCAAATCACGCTTGATTGTGTCCCTCCACTTCTATCGAGGAGATAGCAGACAGTAGAGGAATATACTCCAGAATGGGCTGCTTTACTGAACGGTCAGGTTTTGGCATTGTCCACTCATATGTTGAAAATTATGTTATTATTTGTATTGTTCACTTGTTTCTCATAATTTCATACAAGCATGCCCAAGTCAGTCGTGAAAATACTATTATGCGCTAACGAGAAGATATACCGTACAGACATTCTATTAACTGTAGAGTTTCTACAGTGGAGACTGAACACAACAGGTCGTCATACAGCCAGAGGACAAATTCACTAGCATGAACCATTCAACGGTACCATGAGCTACTTCTGTTGGCGCTTCCCCTTGCTGTTAACGTCGATCCTTCTTGTCAACTCTTCAGGTAGGACACAGAAAAGGTGCGCCTACTAAAATCTGTGTAGGCTATGAATCAGCGCTACAGAGAACTAACAATAATATTAATACTCGTCGTGTAGTATTAATACCTTGTCGAGGCAGACACCCGAAAGAGAAGGCGCTATTAAAAGTCCAAGGCATGAGTGGATACAGCCAGCAGTAGCCAACAACGACAGACGGAGAGATAATGTCTTACTCGACTCAGGAAGCCTCTCAGTATGAGCACCCTCGTGACGGTAGCAGCCATTAGGCCGTAGCCTATATAATAAAATAGATACACTCGACGAAGACGATTCCTTGTGCCTGACTGTCGTTTATACGCTATAATCCGTGGCCTCGCAGCAGCAGCAGCGATTGCGTGACCTTTGGACACATCAACTTTGGACATAAAGTTGTCGAAAGCCCTTTGGACAGCAAGGGATGTCAAAACGAATCTCATGACTAAGTTTTGGACAGTTTGTCCAAAAACTACCCTTGGGAGTAGTTTGGACATGAAGTTGTCGAATATTTTTTTTTCATCAAGAAGTTGTCCAATTACGCCTGTAACGACCTTTGGACAGCTTTTTGATCAATTGGACATGTTTGGACAACATTTAGTAATCTGGACTACAATGTGTCGGAATGTGGCACCGATTACCTTTGGACATCTGTCTCGAATGCGCTCGCCCATAAATGTTTAAAATTTATCTGACAATGTAATCCCTGATAGCTCCTTAATAGTATTAGCTTTCGATGAGGCTATTAATCTTCTTATTTTTGCGACACGAGAGCTGAATCAGCTCAGCTGATAAGATGAGATGGCGATGTTAAAAAAACCAAAAAAACCAAAAAACAGCGGAGATGGACTGGTCACCCTCGCCGACTATCGAAGACCTCAAAAGCCGCTGATGTGTGCGAAGCATTGGCTGGCCGCCTAGCCGAAATCGGCTTCGAGTGAGGGAGAGAGGGAATCTTTTAGTCGGTGTTGTTTTTGCATTATGGCTGAGACTGCAGTAAGGATAGTGTACCGGCATTTCCTACCATGTGAGAGCGTGGATGAAGTTGATTGTGCTATTTGTCTTTTACCTGGCGATGATCTAGATGCAGTCCGTGGGGCTATGATTCAATGTGATGGGTGTCGAAAATGGTATCACTGTTTATGTAGTGGTGTTCAAAACGGCGCTGCCATTAGCGACGATCCTTGGTATTGTCTGTCATGTAGAGCCCGCAAGGCTATTATGGGGCCTATTGATGTTTATCAAGTGGTCGTTCCAACACTTAAATTTCTTTTGGTGGGAAATATATCTTTTACTGATACACATCAAAGCTTATTTCAGAAGTATCAAAGATGTATTGGAGTAGTCGGAGATGAAGCCCAGCTTGCTAGTGCTGCAGGTGCTGCGGCTATTTCCTCACTTTGGAGATCTACTGGAGAACAGTGTGCTGCCGTTGATTTTTTGCTCGCACTGGATCGCGATTTGCATATTCTTCATGGGGGTGAACGCGTTGCATTCTACGACTATCGAAGTGATGCTGCCGCTGCCGGTATCCGATTTGTTACTGCTCGGATTGAGCGCGATAGACCGCTACCAACTGCTTTGATCGCAGTATCTAGCGACTCGTTGACCATGGCTCCGAAAGAGTTCGCTGTAAATTCTGTGCACTTGTTCGAGGCTAGTACTTGTTTATATATTCCGGCCGGATCTAAGCATGGTTTAGTGGTAGACTCTCGGTATGGGATAGGAGATGAAGAGCTAAGTGAGAACCGTGATGATAGCGGACGATCATTCTATGTGAAGTATTTTGAAATAGAAGGATCGAAACTTCAATAGTCATTTGTCGTATCAGCTGCTCTAACACGGCATGTCTATTATTTCGACTCGTTGCGAAGCTGTAAGTATTCGTAGCATTCCGAAGTATTTTATGTTATTTATTGTACTCGAGGTATTTGGAGGTAGAACTCCTATCCAATAACAAAGTCTGTAATGCAATCAGTTTACATCAGTATTATCAATTTTCATCAGCCGTAATCAATCCTTTTCCTGATCGTTATGAGTTGAGTTTATACATTACTCGCTAACTTATGGAGAGATTAGTGAGATTATCCGTGAGATTATCAAACTCCCATTCCCGTTCCCAGTAGGAAAATAACCAGATATACCAGGCTATAATCAGATATACCGTTTTAAATGCCCTTATCATGTTGTGTTTCAATACTCACGATCTAACAATGTTATTATCGAACACAATACAAGTGCAACGTGGAATTATTCTACTAGAATCAGGTGCGGACCAATAGTCGACTGCCATTTCGCACCGGAAGTGTATATCACACTAAACTCAACACAGAAATCTATGCCAACCTCAACGCTCAAAATATCGCGGAGACAGACGGTGTAAAAAATCGGTGTGTACACGCTTCACCAACTATGCTCAGCTATGGATCATAGCCAATGACTGACTTAAAGAGCTCGTGTTGTATACTTATATCACGTGTATGAACTCGCATGTTAATCCCGAGAATCCCGAGTCTACCAGATATCCGACTCGGATAATCCGAGTGAGTTCAGTACATGATGTGATTGGTCTAGGGCGGAAGAGGTCTCGAGACTTCCGAATCAGGAGAAGTGCCACGAAGAAACTATCCCTAACCGCCAGACTTCTCCAAACGATCATTCCACTGAATCTAATGAGAAATATTGAATGACGTATAGCCGTTAAACATTCGCACGTTAAATCCGTCCCCAGTTGCCTCGAAAGGTTATGACTCCTAAATGTTCAATGAGATCTAGTAAATCTGATTTACATGCGTGTGTGATGAGTAAACATGTTCGCCCAAACGTGCGTGCCTTTATATGTAGTGTTGTATCAAACAATTTGCTTATAATTGCAAGGTACGGGACCGAAAGACATATGCAACATATGCGTTTGAAGATAAACTGTTGAACCTTTGCAATCAATGTGATCCTGGATCACTGATCCAAACGTAATTGGGTGCCATTTGTCATCTATGCTAATATCGCTAAGTGTGAAAGCTTCGAGATTGCAAGATAGCGTTATCAACTCATCATCAACTGTCCAAAAGTGCCAACGACAAGCTTTGGACAAGTTTTCGAGGGAAATGCAGACAAATCCACCTTTGGACATCACTTGGACAAGATGTTGTCCAAAAGAGGCTGGATGTCCTTCTGGACATGTCGACACGTATTTGTTGTCCAAAAAACCTGTCCAAAGATCACCCATGGTGTTGCTTTCGACATTTCTTGTCCAATTTGTACATTTTCGGGCGAGCGCCACTACGTTTCAAGTTGTCGAAACATAGCCCATGGGTTGAGTAATGGACACCTTGTCAAGCATTTAACTTTGGACAAGAAAGCTGATGTGTCCAAAGAAGCGCTTACGGCAGCAGCACGTATGGAACTTCCAAGTCACGTTTTTCTCGCGGGTTCGATCCCCGGTGGCTCCATTTTTTCTACCTCCTCGCGCTACATACTAACAACAGAATAGGTGTAAACCAGTAGTGAGATAGACCCTCCCGCCTGTCCGCGGCTACCGATCGATGCAGCTGCCCCCTTGCCACATGATGCGCAACTGCACTTGTCGCAAATTTCTCTTACAAGGAGGCCCTTCCTGATTGGCATTACCGTAAAATAGTCAACTTTTATCCGCCATCTTCTATGGCTCGCTTCTCGTCCCTCGCAGTCGTCGTCGAGGAGGAGGATGTTGAGTTAAAGAAAAAGAAGAAGAAGAAACACTCCAAAAGTGAGAAGAAGCGCCTCTCCTCCCCTACACTATTGCTACCTCTTTCAGAGCGCAAGGCCGAAGAGATCGAACCCGCGCCTATCGAGGGTAATAACATTCACCTAACTGCTGTGCTGTCGTCCATCTCGCACTGACCGGTTCGCGGTAAAATTCGACTGTTGTGAAAGGTGTCTTGTGTGTAGGTGAGGAGGAGGAGGAGCTCGTCGAGTCCTTGGAGCCTGCCAAAAAGAAGAAGAATAAACATTCAAAAAGTAGTACGGGGTTCTCATCCATCGTTTTTACAGTTGCTTTATTATTCAGAGAGGAAGACGGATGAGCCTGAGGAAGAGGTAGAGGCTGTTGAAGGTGATTAGGAATTGGATTTTGCGTAATCGTGATGCCCGATTTATTTCTCAGAGGTCACAATTGAGAAGAAGAGCAAAAAGAAGCATTCTAAGAGTAGCTTGGGAAACGATTCGGGATTAATCTCTTCGTGATGGCCTCTATGTGGCACTGGGGGATGCTGCGTCTGCTCTTTCTTCAGAGAATCGCCACCAGCAAGAGGATGCCGAGGAGGCTGCTGCTGTTGGTAGTGTAGGGCGTATAGGTGGACCGGGGGAGAGTCTTGCTCTCGCAGTCCCTGTAGAGGACTCGGCGGAACCAGAGAAGAAGAAGAAAAAGAAGAAACATTCTAAGAGTAGTGTAGTGGCCAGAGAGCGATGATGGACTTATTGAGTTTTTAGAGCATGAGGTTGTCGAGGAGAAGGAGGAGGAAGCCGTTGAGGTAGAGGAGGAGGAGATGCCTAAGAAGAAGAAACACTCTAAGAGTACTATGAGTAGACATCCCGGCTTCGTTGGGTTCATTTTCGCCTCGATCAGAGCATCTCAAGAATGTCGAGGAAGAGAAGGAGGAGAAGGCTGTTGAGGAAGAGGAGGCACCCAAAAAGAAGAAGCACACCAAGAGTATTAACGATAAGATAGCGGGGAGGAGCATGCTGGTATGTGCCTGTTCTTAGAGCATCGCAAGGCTTTAGGGGAGGAAGAGGAGGAAGCTGCAGCTCCAAAGGAGAAAAAGAAGAAGCACTCCAAGAGTAATGTTCCTGTTTGCTCATTGGTGACTGTTAATCCTTGTTCGCTTGTCTTTAGAGAAGGCACAACCTGTTGAGGAAGAGGAGGAGGAGGAGGTTGTGGTAGCCAAGAAGCCTTTCAAGAGTAAGGAGGATCTCGTGGCTCTTAACTGTGTACTGTGGTGCTGTCAGAATCGAAGAAGGCCGAGGAGGTCCCTGTAGAGGAGGAGAAGGGTAGTGGATGAGAGTATACTATCTTGCAGCGCTGGTCTGTCAGATGAACCGGTACAAGCCAGCTTGGAGGAGGAGAAGGAGACGGCTACTACCCCCGAGAGCTCGGAGCAATGGGGTTGGGGTGAAGATTCTGATTGGTGGCAAGGGAGTAGTGCTGAGGAATCTGGTGCTACATCCGAGAATAGGAAAAAGCATGGCGATCATTGGAGGAGGATCGATGAGTCCAAGTAAGGGCTGGGTGCATATGGAGTTGGACTGTGTAGTTGGCAGGTACATCGGACATCTCACCACCTCTCGAAAGGACAACACGCATGAGGCGAAGAAGAGGTAATGTAGAAGGTAGCAGTAGTTGGTCTGGAAGGTGAGATAGGTTTGGTCATGGCGCTGGTGACACGTGGGGTGACAAGGCTGCGGCGGATCTCATCAAGGTTCGTGGGAAAGGTAGAAGCATCCTGGATGGGCTATGGCGAATGATGGTGTTTGTCTTTGTAGACTTCCGTAAGGAAATGGCTAAGAAGAAGCGGTCCTCCTGGCGTGGTGGAGGAGCTTTGGAGACTGGCATTAACTCGATTCCCTTCCCAGATTCGGATTCGGACTCGGACTAGGCGATACGTATTCGTAGCTGTATACTAGCATCATTGGTACTGCGCTTGCAGCCTCTACAACGTTTCTACTTCCTCACATAGATTGCTTTCTGGAGTGTCTAGAGGTGTTGAGTTTATAGTGGAATGGGGATGCTTACGCGCGCAGCATGGCGTTGTTTGGCGCTTCCACGGGCTGAACTATCGTGTTTGGAAGAGGGTCCAGAGCTCGGGAGGGGGTCTCTTTGGGGGAAGTGCCCCGAGTGGTGGCGGAGGTTGCCTCTCTGGTGGAGGGTCAATACTGTTTGGCTCTATAAGGAGGCAGTACGGCATCGAATAGCAGTGGAGTGGGCCTCTGGGGTTCTACTAGGACTAAAGGGGTACCATTGAGCTTTCGTTGGTCGGAATTTGTCTTATGTTTGGTGAATTTGAACTCTTGTTTACGAATTCATGAACATCATTTATGAATTTTAGTTCATTGATGACGAACAGTCAACGAAAGTCGAACTTTCACTCTGTGGGAAACGCCTTTCATTCTACGAAAATCTATCTTTTCCTCTTATTGGCCGAGTTTGAGGTTGAAAAAGTAGCGTATGGGGTATGGTATTTACGGTTAGTCCTGAAGAGACGTTGGTGGTCGTCAGGATTGGCTGCAGCCGGAGGTCTACAGTGAATCGCTCTGCGTGATTATGATATCCGACTACTGTTAAGCTTCAACTGAGTAGGTTTATCATGTGCTCGTGCAGGAAGATGGAGTTACTTGTCTGCTTGCGAATATAGTTCATATTTATGGGGTCACCAGCTCAAACGGTAGAGCGCTCGCTCAGCAAGCGTGAGGCACCGGGATTGATGCCCGGGTTCTCCAAATTTACTTTCTCTTTTATGAGATATCGAATAGTGGACGGTCGTCAGACAGACGCATCACGATCCGGTTTCCATGGGGCTCCGGTTCGCGAGTTTCGACATCCTGAAGTTTGCGCTCCTCAAATCAGCGAGATACTAAACGACCATCTAACTCACCGATGTTAACCTGTTGCGTCGAAAATGCAGTCGGGACACTCTAGACCGTGTGGAAGTCGACCGTTGCGAGGTAGTCCAGTCGATAATTTACGGTTCATCCTACTAAATCAGCTGTATAGCGCCCAATTGAGGCCAATGGAATGTGTTCATCTGAGGACCTCTATCGCCCTAAGGTGGAGGAGTTCGCGTTCCCGAACGCCATATTTTTCCTTGTCGCACCGACCGGACAGAACACTAACTATACCGTTATATACTGTACCCTCTTCGATGAGTTGTTTGGCGAGCTCGTCAACCACCGTCGCGGAATCGACAATACTGGAAGCTAAGCTGAAAAGACTGATCGAATGTCAGCACAAAATGAGGAAATGTCGTCTAAACAGAATTTCTTCCACAACGCTACTTACTCTAGCGTAGAAAAATATAGCATATCGCTGCTTACGATATAAGTTCAACAACTCCATCGATGGGAGACTACTGTTGGAGTAGTAATCAAGTGGAAATGGAGCATGTACTCGGTGAGGTCGATGCGACTATGATATCGCGAGGTACGCCTCCGTGAAACGACTCCTCCATTCGGGGCAACTACGCCAGTACACGATACGCTCTCGTGCGATCGATTCCTCTATTCGGGCCAGCTATGCCATTACGAGATATGCCTTCGTGAGATCGATTTCGTCATCCGGGGCGACTATGCCATAACGAGATATGCCTTCGTGAGATCGATTTCGTCACTCGGGGCGACTATGCCATAACGAGATATGCCTTCGTGAGATCGATTTCGTCACTCGGGGCGACTATGCCATAACGAGATATGCCTTCGTGAGATCGATTCCGTCACTCGGGGCGACTATGCCATAACGAGATATGCCTTCGTGAGATCGATTTCTC
>NW_003200457.1:0-910 GCF_000006405.1 Perkinsus marinus ATCC 50983 | reverse complement strand
TCTGAGTCCGTTTGTCGAAAACCGACTGAATTTCGTAATTTTTCACTGAAATTTAGTACCAAATTGTTGCACCACTTGAATTGTGGTATGCGTTTCATTGTGGAATTCTATGGCATGGTTAGACTCCACACTTGCGAGACCGTGCCTTCTTAGCTTAGTTGGTAGAGCACCCGCTTAGTAAGCGGGAGGTCGTCGGTTCAACTCCGGCAGAAGGCTAGCTCTGAGTCCGTTTGTCGAAAACCGACTGAATTTCGTAATTTTTCACTGAAATTTAGTACCAAATTATTGCACCACTTGAATTGTGGTATGCGTTTCATTGTGGAATTCTATGGCATGGTTAGACTCCACACTTGCGAGACCGTGCTTTCTTAGCTTAGTTGGTAGAGCACCCGCTTAGTAAGCGGGAGGTCGTCGGTTCAACTCCGGCAGAAGGCTTGCTCTGAGTTCGTTTGTCGGAAACCGACTGCATTTCGTAATTTTTCACTGAAATTTAGTACCAAATTGTTGCACCACTTGAATTGTGGTATGCGTTTCATTGAGAAATTTCACGACATGGTTAGACTTTAGACTTGTAAGAACGTGCCTTCTTAGCTTAGTTGGTAGAGCACCCGCTTAGTAAGCGGGAGGTCGTCGGTTCAACTCCGGCAGAAGGCTAGCTCTGAGTTCGTTTGTCGGAAACCGACTGCATTTCGTAATTTTTCACTGAGATTTAGTATCAAATTGTTGCCCCACTTGAATTGTGGTATGCGTTTCATTGTGAAATTTCAAGACATGGTTAGACTTTAAACTTCCGAGATCGTGCCTTCTTAGCTTAGTTGGAAGAGCACCCGCTTAGTAAGCGGGAGGTCGTCGGTTCAACTCCGGCAGAAGGCTTGCTTCGAGTTCGTTTGTCGGAAACCGACTGCATTTC
>NW_003204665.1:0-1501 GCF_000006405.1 Perkinsus marinus ATCC 50983 | reverse complement strand
ACCCACCAAGCCTTGGGTTGCAACGATAGTACTTCACGTAAGGATGGTCCAACCAGTAAGGACCACAAGCCAATAAAAACTCTTAACTTAACTACACTTCACATACAAGCTCTAGCTTACTTAGCTTGAATGTCTACGATCACACAGAGCAAACACTACCGCGCACGCCCTAAAATCAAGTGCTCAGTTTGCTCACAACACACCCCGCAACGGCAATGTAATTGTGTACAGACCCACCTACGAGTGTACTTAAACAGTAAGCTACTCAATTACAGTGGCGGAAGTACAATAACATTAATAGAGGTAACAATTCTACTTACGAGTCTGATCATGGTGGGGCTCATGACACCAACTATCCAGACAAAAGTACTTAAACCTCACACAGCAAAGTTTACCAACGACTGCCAGAGCTACCACTCGAGTGGCGCTTATTGCAACCATCATCACCCTTCTTATGCCAACCGTCATCAGAGCCATAGCTTTTACCCCAGCTCTTCTTATAGGGACGTCCACGATAGTCTTCACGTACCCAATTACGAGAGCCACGGTCTTGGAAAACCTCCTCAACCATCGTAGTCAAACGACTCAAATTGGACTTGATCTCATCGATCTGACTTTGAATATCACCCACCTTGTCCTGGGTGTTGCCGGTCTGAGCATCTTTTCCACTTTCAGTACTCATAGGAGTATCACTTCTCTGGGATAGATCCACGAGCTTACTGAAGAAGTTGTTCGACTTGCTTGGTGACGTAGGCGGTGTTCCTTTATCCGGCCTAACCACCAACGGGGAGATACTACCAATATCCAAGGCTTCATAACCAATGGACTCTACAGCATTCAAGTCGCAAATAGTTGAGCTAGCATAAAAGGTCTCAGCTTCACCTTCATTTGGGCAATGAACGTGTGCTTTACCTATCTGCACGCATGCACAAAACCGTGACGGCGAGCGCTGTCTCCTTTGTGCTGAGACTCTCTCATCTGCGCTTGTTGTACCAAGCCACTTCTTCAGCGTCAATGTCGATCTTCTAGTCAATAGCCCTGTGTTATGTTTAACATTAAGTGCTACCCACTCCTTGTCTCGAAATTGTGGACAAAAGGACCGCATACGCAGTGAAGGCTTGAACCGACTGCTGTCACCCTCCGCGCCATTGGGATTGGATAAAGGGAAACCACATACAGAGCCCTTCATTTCATCCCAATATAGTAGAAGGACTTCATACTCATCCATAGATCGTTGGCTAATCTTGACCATATGTAAGATATGATCATTACCTCTGCCATCGATCACCAAGCCAGCTTCATTATCACCAAACCACATCAAGGTGTTCACCGAAATAAGAGATTTACCCTTAACATTCAGCCACCCGCCTTCATTAGGTGATACCACTTTAAGAACATGAGCCACACTATCTGTCATCTTCTTGCCTTTGGCGTTAACAACCACAGATACTCCTTGAACTTGCTCAACTTTATAGGGGCCTTGCCAAGGAATATCCAACTT
>NW_003209460.1:0-1285 GCF_000006405.1 Perkinsus marinus ATCC 50983 | reverse complement strand
ACGTTTTCAGTCGGGACTCAACGACTCGTGGGGACTGGAAAGGTTTTGCCCACATCGAACGAACCGGCAACAAACCTGGTGAGTTTTAGTAAGAGCAGCGGCGCGTTCGTGACACGAACTTCGTGTCCATCACTGTTTCATTAGTCACTGTTGCAGTATTCAACACAATTGGCTGTCACATTTGCGCTCTCCCGATATTCAGCTGTCTCATTACTGAGCTAAGTTGTGATTCTTCTGCTAATACATCCTAAGCTATTCTTTTCCTATTCTCCTACATGATACGGGTATCTTCCGTGTTGAGCACGGGGTAACTCGTTAACCCAACATTAAAAAGTCAACCCGGAGCGACGCTTCACCAGCGTGCGTCCGGAACGCAACCGCCTTCGCCAACGCCCGAAGATACCCACGGTTTCACCGAAGCAGAGCTTCCGTAGGCCTCTGGAGTCCAGAGTCTGGACGAGTCAACTCCGAGACTTTGTCAGATGATTGCGTCTTTTTCTTGTGCCTCATGTCGCCAGCTCCGCCCAGCCTTCCGGCACAGCCATCACACTGCCGCCAACGCCACAATGTCAAGCCTTTTGGCAAGCACGCATCTCTGAGAGAAGCCTCTTCCCGCGAGAGCCCCTCTCGAAGACATTGAGCGCCGTCCCTCGGCTCATGCGTCTCGGACAGGTCTCCGACTCAAGCTCCACGGGGAGCCACTGCGTCGGTTGCACGACCTGTGTTCCGAGTCGAGCTGAGCAGCGCCAGCTCGGCAACAGTGAAACGTTGGTAGGACTCGCCTACCCCAGCACCCTTATGGCATGCGGGGAGGCGACCACTGCCAAGAGTACACTGGTGCTCGCATGGGAAGGATAGAAGCTGCCGGAGAGGACTTTGGTCCAAACGGCTTAAGCAAAGCCTTTGATCGCAAGCGCGACATGAGCTGAACTCCCTCCGGTGAAGGAGCGTCTCTCAGTTCAATATCACTCTGTTGAGTTGCGGAGGGGAATGTGTCGCCCTCAGAATATTTGCCCCCCCCTTTGTTTGCCAATCATGGCCGGAATCGTCCAACCCGACGAGGCTGCTCGTGTGGATGCGGAGGCAATGGTCGCTGCAGAACAAGATCAAGAGGTTGGGGATGTTGAGCATGATGAACTCGCCGAGGCCGCCGCCGAGCTCCTGGCCAGCCTCCCACTCAAAGCTGCGGACTTCCTACGCAACAATGCGAGCCTGGCTGCGCAAAAGGACGTTGCAGCGTGCCTCACCAAAAATGGGGTGACGAATGGAATACTACTCCAAGACT
>NW_003213905.1:0-1105 GCF_000006405.1 Perkinsus marinus ATCC 50983 | reverse complement strand
TGCATTGTGACATCTGTCCCTCTTGGAGGAAACTAATCACAAAAATTATCATAATGATTATGCATCTCTCGATGACGCCGCATAGTCGTGAGCGATAATACTGTTGTTCACGTATAATAGTGGAGATGGCGAGATTTAGGTAAGTACCCATACCTCAATTGGAGTACTTCTATCACCATCATTGTAGATGAAGTCTTTAACACGGTTCACTCATATCGACTAATGAAAATATATTAATATTCATTTCACTCATATCGACTAATGAAAATATATTAATATTCATTTCACTCATATCGACTAATGAAAATATATTACTACTAATAATCCCTACTAGACCTCCGAGCGCGGATCCCATTTCCAGTCGTCCAAATACGTCAGTATGGAAGTGCCCTGAACTCGGAAGAAATCTATCGCTCGGAAAACTAACTACTGACGCACAGTTTGCACATCCCGCGAACACTGACTGTGCAGTATTCACGGCGCAACCCTTGTGCCTCGCCTATGGCATAACACAATACCCATGAAATCTACAGTAAATCACTGCTACACTCGCATTCAATTCCATAGCAACAAAATGAACGATATGAGAATGGTGATGATGATAACCACTGTACCGATCCTGCTTTAAACTCGTTGTGCAATTTGACAAACTGCAAGGGGTGTAATGTTGTTTCTGATTGTAGTAATAAACGTGAAGTTCCGATTTAGTATCACAGCGCGGGTGATACTGACGTTGTCGTAGGTTGAAGAATATCCAGCCTTTGTGTTAGTTTTCACCATCAGCGGCATTCTCAGCATTTTGAATTTACACATTGAAGAATCGACATGGACTCATGCGAATTCGTACATCGGCCCACCCACCGCCTCAAAATGTGGCGCGTCTATCCTTGTTCAAACTCGGAAATGTTCAGTTCACCTACTTATGCATTCCAAATAGATGTCGTATTGGGATATAACATCGATTACTCTCGTAATGTTGGAACTTCTCCGTCAACACAACTCGGACAGATAAGCACTAATACACTCGTTATCGAGACATCATGCAATGCATGCAGAGGTTGTATTAAAGAAGATACTCATTCAAGACTTCATCAACCAAAATCGG
>NW_003215001.1:0-1026 GCF_000006405.1 Perkinsus marinus ATCC 50983 | reverse complement strand
GGAATAGAAAACACACATTCTTCAGATTTGCATAGTAATATGCACATGTAAACTACGCTCGTTAATACCAATCAAAAAAATAGGAAATTTCTTCGGAATTTCTACTCGTTTTTGTCACATTTTTACCCAAAGCCATCTACAAATTCTCCCAACACAGCTCAGCTGAGAAAATAAAATATATCTCCCATCCAGACTATGTCACTAAAAACAATCTCATTCACCACCTGCAACAGACCCTCCTCCTCCTCCTGCTCCACCCCGCTGGGCATCAACGTACTCGATGATCGTGCCGCGAATTTAGTCGGCAATCTCTGCTGGAGTGAATTCCATACCGTCAATTTCCGAGCCAGTTCCACTTCGTTTTTCAACATCTTCACTTCACCAATCAACTTCTGCACTTTTCTCTTCAAATTCTCCCCCTCGTGAACTGTGCCTATAACGTTCACCAGGGTTTGATAAAAATGAGAAAAAATGTTCCTAATGTGACGACATTTACATGAAAACTGATTGGAGAATGTTGAGATCAGTGTGGTAGACATTGCACATAGTCAACCACATGTGTTGGTGACAACATGAAAATTCTGAAAAATTCTGGGAATTCTCGCTGGTTTCTCTATACTTCTGTCCTTATTCGTATATGAACTTCTATGATTATTGATAAAAAACTCCCGAGCTCATGCATTGCAACTCCGGTTGAGACTTCGAACTTAGTTCCCTCCGGGAAGATTATAGCTTTCCTATGTGCTTACCGTATCGTGGTTCGACTCTCACCACCATCGCTTGCCGTATTGCTGACACTAAGACATCCCTCTCCTCACACGAGCGTGGTATCATCAAAATCTACCACCAAAACAAGTACTTCGAGCAATCAAAAATTTCGTACACTCCGCTGCACATGAGTAAATTCCAGCGTAAAACCTACAGGGAATATTCCACAATCGCTGTTAAAATCTATGCGTAATAGCCACCAAAGAAAATGCTAAAATCTGAATTTCTCTACGATAAGTGAGAACTATCCAATGAGTT
>NW_003210583.1:238215-244407 GCF_000006405.1 Perkinsus marinus ATCC 50983 | reverse complement strand
GTCGCTTCCTCTCCTCCCATTGGCTTTATGTGGGAGTCTCCTTGCAAATGATAAAATCATACTTGAGCGGAATCACTGAGCATAAGTGTCCAAAGGCTACGAGCCCAAACAAC
The DNA here is from genome assembly GCF_000006405.1 of Perkinsus marinus ATCC 50983. Taxonomy (NCBI): domain Eukaryota; phylum Perkinsozoa; order Perkinsida; family Perkinsidae; genus Perkinsus; species Perkinsus marinus. The sequence goes on along the minus strand of NW_003210583.1, from coordinate 244,294 downwards.
TCAACGAACAGAAAAACATGAAACATATGTGGTAAGTGGGAATTCCAAAGGATGTAGGAGCCCTGAATTCAGTGTCAATCGAGGGATTAGATCCTCGGAAATTAGTCCAACAAACTCATTTCAATCAAGTAGTCGTCCAGTATGTATCAGTCGAGTACGACTCGTATTCAACTAATACGGGACGCCGACTTGGTCATACTCGAATAATATCGAGGTGTGACTGGTTCTTGTGAGAGAGATGATCCACAGAGAGCGGTAACAATCCCGAGAGCAGCACATGTGGATATAGTGTGTAATCTAGGGAGCACGGGATGATTAAGACCCTAACAGTCGTAGTAGAACGGGCCCATGAAACAGCTGGCTGGAGTATGCTACATACCACACCTCGCACTCATCGTAGCTGGATACTTCACCGATTACACTCCAACAAGCTAGACTGCATCCAAACCAGGCTTGACGAGTGTAAGGGTAAGCCAACAGTCTGCATATCATTGAGTAGTGAGATACTCAAGCCTATCCGAGGGAGGTGGTCGACTCAGCTTTGTCCATGATGGGAGATAGCTCATCGGTAAACCAGCGAAGTAATATTGGTCCAGGTAGCTACGGAATAGACCATTACGCAGAGAGCGAACCTGACTAGAAGCGCTGAAGTATACAAGCCGGGGAGCGAATGGGACCTACCGTCTGTGCACTTGCTCCGTTGACGAGCTGCCTCAGAGCATAGTCCCATGCCTCGATGGCTGCAGATATTCTACCCGAACTTCCGCTCTCCGTCTCGGAATCTCTGGTAACAACACTCAGCATGATTCGGGCTGTATCTCCGCACGTGGACGAGTCCTCCACTTGCCGGACAACTACACCAACATCATCGTCCTCGGTGAGACAATACATGAAGCCATTAAGGGCCCAACCCTCGCCAATAGACTTGAAATAAGGGGTTTCACTTGACATCAGCACTTGGAAAAACTTGATAGCCTCATGGCGTACTATATAAAGGGGCAACCCCGGCCTGCTGGCTGACATGTCATATTCTCGCTTCACAGCACCAGATGGGATCAGCCTAGTAGCCAAAGACCATCCTAGCGGGAAGCTTGCAACATCAACTGCTCTAGGACGACCATCAAGTTCATCACGCTGATGGAGACCACTGTTCTCATCATGCTCCGACTCCTTCGTCGATGGTTGCTCCACCTCTCCATCAAAGTTTGTACGATACTCACAATGGGACCCGTCAGCTTTCTGGTATTGGATAGGCATCCCTTCGTTACTCCACTCCGAGACACTCTTCTCAACCGTTTTCGGGCACGAATCCGCCATAGACTCTCGAGGTGCGGCTCCGTAGACACCAATTTGAGTCCGACTCCCCAAGCCATGCGGTGGTAGATGCCAATCTGCATCTCTATAGCTGGCTGGGACATGACGGTGAGCATAAGATGGAGTGTCACGTTGAAGATAGTCTATATAGGAATACAGATCCTCAGATTGAGACCCTTGTGTGATCTGAAATGGTTTCAGGTGTTTGTCATACTTGACTTGATGCCAGCTGTCGTACCTGTCCTTCGTCGTAGGCTAGCGGATCTCGGCAATAGTAGTACTCGTCTTCCCTCCGAAAAGTACAAGGAACTGAGCAAGTGCACACCTGATGACTTGAACATCTCTACTCTCCTCTCTGATATTCACCTTTATCGTCATGCCGCAACGCTTGGGGAGAGATGTTCTCATAACCGCCATACCATTCAACTGATGGCCCACCCCTCGCAGAAAGCGGACGATGGTTCGACATGAAGCTTATCGTGGCAAGGCTACCCTGGTCATATTCGGTACGATGAAAGGACGTCTGTCCAACATCATAGCGTATGCGCGGACCACCCCGATACACTTCTTCTTCGGGTGAACGTCTAACGGGGTGCGCTGGCGGTGGGGCTCGCCGAGGAGGAGTCGAGTAGAAGTGATAGCCATTCGTCTGCATGAGACCGTTTCAAGCAACTGCATACACGCACTCTTTTTCATCCTAGGCAGTTTTGGCACCGTGCCAATGGCACGGAATTGATAGAGCACTTGTACACAATAGATAGTGAGTGAGAGAACACGATCAAGTACGAGACTCGACTCAAAGACTCACTCATATCAGCCTGGAGATATGCTGAGGTCGTAGATAAACATGCAAAGCGCCCTAAGGAATGCATAGGGCACTCGATAACCTCAAACTCTGCAAGGTTCGACATTCCACTCCATGTAGTGACATAATGAATGGTATAGAGCTACATGCTTGGCAAGATTCGGTTTGACACTTCAAGTGTGAGTAAACAAGTTGGCGACGCATCCCATATCAGCATCCTATAGCAGCTCTATGTTAGTACCTTTAGGATGGAATTAGATCCTTTCTATGGTAAGATGGGGCAGCTATGCCACCACTCCAAGCTGCGCCTTATTACAATCAATTTCACAGGTAGTAAAAGATCAATTTTGTCGACACAACCGGAATATCTCAAACTTCAACATATCGAGGCAAAAAAACTCTATTGTTACGAAGGCCAATTCCACGCAACACGTCTTCCTTCCTAGTTCACTCTATCTTCCTTCCCAACAGCAAGCGCAAAACGCTCACATTCCTATGACGAGTCCCGGGGGCATTTCAACCTGGCAGCAGAACGTCCATTACAAGGGAGTGTTTGTACCCGTCGCCATGCATAATGGGCCTAGTGGCGTAGAGTCCTTAAAATATGGTAACAACTCCAGTGCTTGCCAGAGGTCTCAATCACTGCCTCCCACGACGAGAGCAGTAGAAAGAACTTAGAATCGATGTCACAAACGGCAAAATACAGCAAAAGAAAATTGTGCCGTATATGGCGCGGAAAGGTCGTGGAAGCTTATTCGCAGTCACTGTGGCACAGGGTCACAGTCACACTGTCACATAAAGCCTTACATGGTGTGTCGATGACTGGCACGAGATGATATACATAGGACAACACAATTTGTAGTACGAATTGTCACTTGACACTATTGAGCACCACCGCACGGCACGAAAAGAGGAGGACTTATGCAGTCGAGCCACCTTGGTCATACTTGTGGAGTGGATGTATAAATGATGGCGAACCCGGTTTCAGTTTCGACCTCAGCAACGTTGTGCGGTGGCGCCGCGATTGGGACCAGTGCGTCCGTTTGGTGGGTGCTGGTCCGACACAAACGCGCCGAATATTCGCGCAAGCCATCATAATCGATACCCGGAATTGCGCGCGCAGGAGTGTCTACATAGTACCGTCTCAGTGATGGCTTATCGCAAGTCCTTACAGCTTCATCTGGGCGCCTCCGAATTCGGAGGTTCTCTCACGGACGGCCACGAGCCCCTGAACACGGTCAACTTCAATGATCTAGCTCAGAGGTGGTATCCACCATCATACAACGAAATATGCAGACATTCAGGGACGTGGTAGTTGGACAAGGAGGAGAGTGGAAGCCTAGATTCTGTGGTTGGCCTATCGGAGGGTCCACCAGAAAGGCAGCTCTAGCTCGGTGTTTGACTGGGTTACCTGGCGAGCAATACACCGTAAGACCAGTAAACCGTGAGCTGACGTGAACTTACACAACTCTTGAGTTGTTCGAGTTGGTGCTCCCTTGCCAAGGAGTCATTCGTCGGTTCGTAAGAAGTTCACCGCGATGATATTAGAGGGTTACCAGGCAGTCGAGAGTTTACCTCAGATACTACGTAAAACGAGTGGCCAGGGTAGAACTCTTCCTCGGTCAGTGTCTAACATGAGCATTATCAGCCGAGGGTCTACAGTAGATCTATGCAACAACTTGGCCACCAAGTTCGATAGACATCCTCTAGCGGCTGCCTGCTCTGACAGCTTCTCTCGTAAGAAACGTAGTAAGAGCATGAGTCGGCTTCGGATGGATGTAAATGCCCCGAGAGTGACTAAGACTATGGAGCCCAAGGTGCTCCCCAGCATTACCGAGTAAGAATGATCACCTGTTGGAGCATCACTTCCAGTAGTGTATGCATCATAAAGCACGCTCCTATTTGGGTAGCAGCTTCTCTCTCGCTTCAGGGATGACTCTACGTCATCGCCCCGTATCGCGTCTGTAGAGCCTCAGCAGTTCGACCATGAGTTTGCTGCTGTACAACGGCCTATCAGACGGTATACTAGTCTTCCAAGTATCAGCGCTAATGCATTACAAGACGAGGGTGTCCACGCTGTGAAGCCTCTAGTATTGGGTGCCTATCGGATGTTATCAGCCGGCAAGGTATCCAACGGAAGTGAAGTGGATATTATTTACACCTAGACATTGCTGTGGTGCCTACTATGAGAATTTAGTGACTCTTTGTCTCTCTCATCCCAGACTTCAGGGATGCATCTTTCTGTGTTTGCTCGAGAATCATTCAGGTACCCCTTAAAGTTCAAGATAGTCGATGTCCCCACATATTATCGAAGATGACTAAGCAACAGGAACGGAAGCTATTACAGGAAAATGATGCCTGTGAGAGAAACGATATCACAACTGTGGGCCAAGAAGCGCCTATGCCCGATTCTGACCCGCAAGCTGGAGTCCTTGAAACACTCAATGAGACGAAGATTAGAGTCAAGCCAATCCTCTGTCGCAGGTGTAGGCGGCATTCAAAGAAATCAAGTCGGCTACACTGATCCTGTTCACATAGGCTTTAGTGGTGTGCTTTACAGGTGATGCCTTGCATCATCCCTGTTGTGATGATCCATGTTATGTAATCGCAATATAAACACCTGCATCAGTGTGGTGTTAGATAGATGCTCAGTGCCCCATCGGCGATCGGGTTGATCTTATCAGGGTATGCTCCTGCGCAATTGATCATACTGAGGCATATCTTGAGAAGGTGGCATAGCCGCCCCACCTGACGAGATTGATCTTATTAGTTCACGCTCCTGCGCAATTGATCATACTAAGTCATATCTTGAGATGGTGGCATAGCCGCCCCACCTGACGAGATTGATCACATTAGTTCATGCTCCTGCGCAATTGATCATACTAAGTCATATCTTGAGATGGTGGCATAGCCGCCTCACCTGACGAGATTGATCACATTAGTTCATGCTCCTGCGCAATTGATCATACTGAGGCATATCTTGAGGTGGTGGCATAGCCGCCCCACCTGTCGAGATTGATCTTATTAGTTCATGCTCCTGCGCAATTGATCATACTAAGTCATATCTTGAGATGGTGGCATAGCCGCCCCACCTGACGAGATTGATCTTATTAGTTCATGCTCCTGCGCAATTGATCATACTAAGTCATATCTTGAGATGGTGGCATAGCCGCCTCACCTGACGAGATTGATCACATTAGTTCATGCTCCTGCGCAATTGATCATACTAAGTCATATCTTGAGATGGTGGCATAGCCGCCTCACCTGACGAGATTGATCACATTAGTTCATGCTCCTGCGCAATTGATCACTCTGACGGCCTTCGGTCCGCATGCCACTCCGCTACCTATCCTAGTTCGAACGCATCCCCTGAAAATTCAACTTGATTCCATCTATGTGTGTCTATGCCTGAACATCCGATCGAGCTCCCTTGACATCTCACATTTTTACGAGCGGCAGGATCATCATCCTTTCTTGTGAGATAAGTATCTAGAAGGTATCACAGCCCCACGCTAGGATTTCTTGACGTATTGGGACATAGGCATTGTGACACACGCTTCTAGCGTAACTCGATATTGATGGTAGGTATTAGGCAGTCTGTGCTAATCTGTTCACTGATCGTGTCATTGGTTCAGTTTATAGTTGTTATTTCTCCCGAATGTCTTCCAACGATTTCAGTAGCAGCTGTTTGGTAACCGTGGTCGGATCGATAAGTGCAGACTTCACTTTCCATTGTAGACTACCCAGATTGCCTAAGCCTGGTGAGACTGTATCCGGTGATAAGTTCACTAAAAGTTGGGGAGGGAAGGGTGCTAATCAAGCTGTCGCTGCTGGAACTCTACTCTCTACCAACACTACTGATGTACCTAGAGTCCAGATGATAGGGTGCGTGAGTGCTGATGACGGCCTTGGAACTGCATATAGGGATCACCTCAAGGATAGTGGTGTTGGTGTCGATTA
>NW_003210583.1:234185-238115 GCF_000006405.1 Perkinsus marinus ATCC 50983 | reverse complement strand
ATAGGGCTGGCTATGCAGCCAACATCATACACAAGGGCCCAGTCATGCTGGCCTGTTGGTAGGTGGAGTAGATAGCATGCATCATCTCTACCATGATTATAAGTATCACAGCTCATATCAACAGTTTGGGCACATATACCCTTCCTAGGCCAGGCAAAGCCAGTACACCTACCCTTCAATACTCGAGGAGAACAACTTGAGGTACAATCAGGCTTATCCTCTGCTGGGTCACAGTTGTTGGTAGCAGCATCCACCGCTTCTTCCTCCTTGTTTCTGCTAGCTTCTACTTGATGGACCTCCCTCACAGCGAATGTGCATCTATCACAGTATTGAGGCTTATGAGCCAGCTTATAGCACTTATCACACCAAGAGCGGCACATACACTTCCTACGAGGTATGTCCATTATCCTACTACGACATACCGAGCATCTAGCTGCATATCTATATACATACATATCCATCTCATACATGGTCAACAGTTGCCATACAGATCCACCTAATTCCACCTCTGGACTATTCAATGACTCATTCATACCATCAAAGAAATCATACAGTGACGGTGATAGGTGTTTGGTAGCTCTAGCAGCGGCAGTTGCTATAGCATGCCATTTGTCTACCAGCTCGAGGGATGTCCATACCTCTAAGTCATCTTGGAAGGCCTTCTTACTCCTTTTACCAACACCAAGTGACAGATTCTTCCCTAACTCGTAAAAGGTATCACCATGTATTTGGAATAATCTCTCATGCTCATTATCAACTGCTATCTTGCCGCTAGTTGAATGATGATGAGCATTGGATATTGACGATGACGATGGGGGTGGTGTGGCTGTATAAACTACCGAGGCAGGGTGTATGTCCCTGGATGGTGAGGGCATAAGGAAATGGAAAAACAACAATAACTCACATTAGGTTACCACAAGATGGTCTCCAAACGCAAAGCCATGATGGTAGTGAATGTTACGTTAGGGATAGAGAAACACACAATACCCACAGACTACTATCCATTCAACAATACTGGGGGAGAGGAGGAGCAAGAAAAAGAGCTACACCAAACGTGTACTGCTCGTAGGCGTTGTCGTTGTTGTCTTCACCGGACACGTGGACTGTACTCTAATACGGAGAAGCACGATACTGTTGTTGTGGTGGCAATTGGCCAGGATAGGGTTGTTGTTGCTGTTGCTGATAGGGTACCCGAGAGTACTGCTGCTGTGGGTACATACCTTGAGTGTAAGGCGTATCATACCTAGCAAGATAGATCAATGTGTCGATAGTCAAGACTACTACTACTACCTTCCACCACCACCACCACCACGGCTAAAGGACCCTCCTTCCCTTCTAAACTGACCGTACTGAGGCCCTGGTGATTGGTATCTACTACAAATATTGCTGCTACTAGTATGGTAACCCTTACTGGTATTGCCGAGTATTATCATAAGCCTCCCTCGTTGGGTACTCTCCTCTCGAAGGCCTTCCTCCTGGGCCACAAACCGCCGGATCTCTAGTGGCAGGTTTCACATCGAACTGAACATGATGATGATGAGATAGAGATACTCCTTACAGCCCTGTTACTACTACTACTACCCATTGGCCATCAATAGAGTTGTTGCTGCCACCATTACACGCTGCTTGGGCCTCTTCTGGTGTACTATAGGTGCAGTAGGCAAAGCCTCTAGGACGGGCAGTAACACGATCGGTCATGATGATACAGTCTATAATTCTACCATACTGTGACATAACCTCTTGTAATCGGCCTGCCAGCAGCTGATGTTAAGGACCGTACCCCACTGTACACGAGTATTACCATTATCAACAGAAGCAGGCACTCCCCCAATGAAGACCTTAGATGGATTGTCCCCACCGACAGCACTACTACCATTAGGGGACGAGGCTACAAACGTCGATGATGGACGCCTACGATTGTTGGCATAACTTCGTAGGGGCCTGAGGTACTACTCATTGAGGACTCTACTACCATTATACTGCACTACCCAGATGGGATATCCATTGCCACACCACTACCCCCTGCACGGTGAGAGGGTAGAGGGGAGAACCTGAATACAATGATACACATGGATGCGTTACATATGCGCTATAGCAAGAGAGCGAAAAGCCTATGATAACCACCATGAGAAGCTAAGAGGATATCACTACTGCCAGAAGTGTATTAGTCGCCTACACTATGCTACTCCTATGAATACTAAGAGTGAGGTACCTACCCTGGGGGAGGACCAGACGACGACGACGACGATGATGCACGGAAACCCGATCCTGGTGCACTTGAACCTCGAGTAGCTATCTTTACATCAACCTAGACTATGACCATGAAGAAGCTGCTGAGTGATGGAGAGAGAGAGAGAGAGCATAGCCTAGTTCACGATACCACCAATGCTATGTCTACTGTACGCAGCCATGACGGCCAGGACTACTCACTAATAGTATCAGAGTTATCCTCCTCATACTACTACAGTTGAGTATGATGACTATTACTCTGAGTACTGAGTTCTGAGTTCATTACTACTACCCATTTGCCATCGAGTATATTCGCATCCCCAGCATTGATAGCAGTCTGTGCTTCCTCAGGGGTAGAGTAGGTAACATAGGCAAATCCTCTAGGTTTGCCGGTAATCCTATCCTTCATTACCACTGAATCTACTATATTCCCATACTGGGAGAAGAATTGGTCGAGTCGACCTGAACAATAGATGCTTCCAAATGCACCTCGATACGATGGTAGTACCTTGGTCCAAGTCCGATGGTATACCACCAATGAACAGCTTGCATGGGTTGTAACCATCAGAAGGAGATGCGAACGATATACCATCACCAACAGGAGGAGCACTATATTTACTAGAGTAACCCCCCTCATACATGTAGTCACCGCCCTTACCCTTACCCATGGGAGGGTATCTAGTCATCATAATGAGCTCTTGCGAGGAATGGTAGTAGTAGTACGTTACCTCCTGTCCCCTCCTCCTGATATACGACCCCCACTCTGAGGATGGGACCCACCAGCCCCCTCTATCATTGCTCTCTTGACATCAATCATCTTATCCATTAACACATGTGGACCACTCCCCAGACAACACTGCATACACGTGGCAATGCTGATATCACCATACATTACTAGTAGTATTACCTCAGTAGCTTCAAGAGTGGTATAGGTGACGAAGCCAAAGCCTCTAGTCCTGCCAGTAAGCCTATCAGTCATTACTATAGAATCCTCTAATACACCATACTGCCCAAAATAGGCATCAAACTCCTCTCTACCACACCCTGCTGGTAGACCTCCCACAAATAACTACAGGGACAAGGACGACGTAAATACCAACTATTACTATACCCTATCAGTACCTTGCGCTCTTGCCTATCCGATCCATCCCCCATAGTAGGCTGTAGTGGAGCTGCTGAGGCATCGAGGCCAAGAGGAGGAGCAGGTGCCCTCCCCCGTATAGTGTTGGCTCCCATTGTCGGCGCCGTGAATGGTTCTTGTTGATAGGACGCCATACAAGAGAATGATGAAGGAGTCTGCAGGAGGACTATGGCTCATGGGGGTCCGTTTCTATTGTAGCCATAACACGGATACCACAACGATGGTGATGATGATGATCGCAATGATGATGATGATGATGATGATGTTTACAAATGGTTACGGCCGCGACACTAACGTCGTCGTCAAATGTAGGCGGCGGCACGACGAGGCATCATGGGGTAGTACGACGAAAACACTCACGGGTGCTGATGGTAACACTCTATGGTCACAACAACGTTAGCAACGACGATGACAACAACGACGACAACAACAATGATGATCATGATGATGGCAATAACAGTCAATGAACGGAAACGGTCGACTACTTCTACACAACAAGAAAGAAGGAGGATGAGGAGGAGGATAGCAAATGCACCATAGGACGATGATTGGTAGAGAAC
>NW_003210583.1:228032-234085 GCF_000006405.1 Perkinsus marinus ATCC 50983 | reverse complement strand
CCATTGATTGCTGCTACTGCATCCTTATCATTACCAAAGGTTGCATAAGCAAAGCCCCTATGTCTACCAGTATTCCTATCGTACATAACAGTAACGTCCTGTACATCCCCATACTGAGATAAATACTCAGTAACACGATCTGAGATCATCATCAACATGAGGAAGTGACAACAATAGTAGCGGCATCTTTTACTCTGATCAGCTGACTGTGGAAGGCCACCTAGGAAAACTTTACACGGGTCGTCAGAGAACCTAAAGTCAAGACCACTTTGGTACAATACAGCGGAGTAGGGATACCGACTCCTTTTGCTGCTGCTGCTGGTGGTGGTGGTGCTGGGGCTTCGGACCTGCTTGGCTGGGAGGCTCGTCCTTCTGTGATTGTTGTTGTTGTTGGCATCGATACACAGTGCTAGAGGTAGGCTTGGACGTGTCCATGGAGGGGAACTCAAGCCGAGTGCAGGGCTTTACTTCAACCTGAAGGAGGAGGAGGAAGGAGTGAACAACAACAAGTGAGAAGAGGAGGCAGCACTGTGAGACTTACTACCCATTTGCCATCCATCATGTTACTATCTCCACCACGACAAGCAGCATTAGCACCAGCAGGTGTCGAAAAAGTTGCATACGCAAAGCCACGATTACGTCCAGTGCCTCTATCAATCATTACATTACAATCAACAAGGGTACCATATTGAGCAAGCATATCAGTCAAGCTATCTAAAAGGGCGGCAATAGTAGTAGTTTATGTCCAAGTATGTTATTATTACCATCATCAGCGGAAGGTGGTAGACCACCAATAAAGACCTTACATGGATCATCAGGTACCCGATAAGGTAGTGATGATGATAAAGCCCCTTTGCCGCCGCCCCCCTTCCCACCACCGTATCCCCTATATCCTCCTTTTCCACCACCACCACCAAAAACCCCTCTGCCATAGAAGTAATAGTAATTGGTATGTCTACTCCAAGACCCCTTCATATCATCATCACCACCACCTGACATCCAGCTCCCAATAGTGCTCCCTTTATATACCACAGTATGGCTACCCTGCTGTTGTTGTTGTTGTTGTTGTTGATGATGATGTCGTGAGCCTCTTGGCCCAAGACCACCCTCTACTGCTCGCTTAACGTCTATTGTCTTATCCATTACCACGTGGGGTATATTATCAAGACAAACCTAGGGAAGATAACAACATGTTGGTATTCTTAGCTGCTGCCAGTGAGGCGTGCTGTAGTAGTAGGACTACTATTACTACCTCCATATCCTGAGAGTATTGGAAGGTAATAAAGCCGAAGCCTCGAGATCGTCCAGTGAGGTGATCGATCATAACTGTTGCATCATCTATATCACCAAACTGGGAGAAGTATTCTCTCAGTTCTCGCTGCCCACAATTGTACGGCAGACCGCCGAGGAATAACTAAACGAAAGGTGAATACCCTACTAGACCCCCATAATGAAAACAGTAGTAGTAATATCACCTTTCGTTCCTCCATCTTGAGGGTCACAGTCGTGTTATCATTATTATCTCCTTTCCGTGATGCAGGCATAACGCCAGAAGAGGCCATCGAAGGCGGTGTCAGAGCAGCGACTGTCGATGGTCTCGTAGTTGGTTGGGAGTTGCCCAAGAGGGACTCAGAAGGGGTATTGCAGTCCCGAGCCGCTTGCTGTTGAGCCCTCAACGAGTCCGATACAGCGTGTGGGCGGCGCTTGTCTCGAGACAAGGTGCACTGTGGTCCAGCATGCACCGACGACGACGATGACGACGACGATGGCGACGACGGGGACCAGGTATTGCGACGTTTCCCTGTGTACTCATCTGCAGCAGTGACCTCGGTGGCATGACCATCTCCTTCTTCCTTAGTTCCCCTCCTTATTGTTGTTGATGCCGTCGTATCAACAAGAACCGTCGCTCGAGAAGACGGCGATTCAACTATCATAATGATGGAGAGAGGGAATTATGATGCAAAACAAGGGGAAAAGAACAGGCTGAGGCAACAGGAACGAGAGCTAATACCTTACCATTACAACCTCAACTGCACTCAACGACACATTTCGACAGAAGACCATCAAGACAGGAAGTCCAAGTAGAGCATGATAAGGAGGAGAGGCTAAAGGGATAATGCAGCAGCATTCAACTGATGGGTGCTTCCGACAATGTTTCCAAAGCATGGGGATCGCTGAGGGGCGACGGCGGTGGATGTACACCCCAACTGTATGTGGGTGGTATGTATACCACCCATAATATACCAACACCCCACCCTCCTCCTTCCCCTCCTGCTCCTCCTCCTGTTGTTGGTAGTATAGGGCCTAAAGAACACTATCAAAGTCCTGTCTCAGGGCGAGTGCTGTCAACACTACTCTGCAACCGAGACTTGTCATTATGATGATGACGACGACGTAGTAATACACTATGATAGTGTATCGTACAGTACCATACCACTATAATCAAGCTATGAACTAGGCTTGAACAAGGATCCTAGACAAACTTCCTCACCCTTCCTCCTACTACTACTACCTCAGTTACCACTCAGGAAGGCACCCTTAACGAGTACTTTCCAAAGTTCATCACCAGTCGCGAGAACATGGTCACAATGGAGTGTGAAGATGGTCCCTCCTCCGTATCCACTGCTTCCGTTGTGTATGATGATCATATTCCTTGATGAAGTTGAGAAGTTAGCAAGAGAGATCAAGAAATCAAGGTGGCCACGTGTCGAGGCTGTTATTGCTGCTGCTGCTGACTCATTATGAAGGCCTTTCCCAGCGATCTCGCATCCCCACGTAGCGATGACAATGACAATATTAAATCAGTAGGTTTGATGCCCTCTCATGATCTCTATCCATGCACCCTTTACAGGTTGTTATCCGCATTGAGAAACCAGTCGAGCCTACTCCCCAATATTTACTTTTATATAAGAGACTTGTAGCTGCTATGAGGTCAGTGTTCACTTGTGCTACTACTACTACCAATAAAGCCGTCACTGGTACTACTTGTATACAGAAAGCTGTTGTTTATCATCCAGAGCTTAGTGATGCGGCTGACTGTAACAATGGTGTGAGGACATCTAAATATACTATAGTGTCATTCATACCTAAGAACCTCTGGTATCAACTACACCTGTTCGCCAACGTGTATTTCCTATGTGCTGCTGGTTTACAGATGATCCCTGCTATCAGTGACTCTGGTGGTCGGCCACTACTCTTGATACCATTACTCTTTGTTATCACAGTATCGGCATTCCGTGATGCAATAGAAGATATGAAGAGGCATAATAACGACAAACACGAGAATAAGAGGACAGTTCGAAGGCTTGTCGCGAAACGCCGTCAACGATCTGATGATGGTACCATCTATGACCGAAGTAGCACCTCTCTTGTAGATAGGGTACACTGGGATGAGCTCAGAGTAGGGGATGTGGTTAAGATTGGTATTGGAGAACAGTTCCCTGCTGATCTAGTATTGCTTACTTGTGATGATACTGGTGGTATGATATTTGTAGAGACTATGAATCTCGATGGTGAGACTAACCTCAAGCCTAAGATATGCATACCAACACTTCAAAATGCATTCTATGAGTCATCCAATACAGCCACCATAGAGGAGAATATCATTATTGGCCTCCATGGGGCTGAGCTGCACTACGAGACCCCTAACTCACAACTGTACAAATTCCAAGGACAACTACTCCTCAACACCATACCTGCCCTCGACCATGATACTACAGACTACGAGGAAAGCTCATCGGAGCACGATAGACGAGGGGGATGTGGTCGGCATGCAGTGAGAAGTCTCCCACTCAGTATTGATCAATTACTATTACGAGGGACATCACTACAGTCGTGTAATAGTGGTCACCATTGCTACGGTGTAGTTGTGTATCCTGGTATGGATACTAGGATATACCGTAACTCAATGGAGACAGGTAGGTTATTATTACTACTCACTCTTGTGATGGGTAAAGGATGAGATATCAGGTACGGGAAGGAATAAGATAAGCAAGCTCATGCAGACCTACAACAGGCATGTTATCGTACTCTTTACCCTTCAAGCTATGATATGCGTAATAGCTGCCTTTACTCATGGGTTTATCTACGCTACCACCACCACAACCAAGGATGACGTTGACGATACTACTCCTATTATCATGATGGGCTCCTCATTTCACTACTGGTATGGGAGCGGACTACCTCACCTAACCTCCCTTATTGTTATCAGGTATCTCTATGTAGGGCCTCAATCAGTAGATGCAGGAGATGTGGTATCTAGAGGCCTGCGTGTTGCTGGCTCCTTGCTACTCCAGTTTACTTATTTCGTCCCCATATCACTACTGGTATTCCCATACCTCTGCACATCGTTAACCCTCTCCCTCAATGCTAGGTTACATTGGAGATAGTGAAGTACTTCCAAGGGAGGTTTGTATCAGCAGATAATGCTATGCAACATAATGGTCAGTATAGCCTCACCAGTCACACTCTGAGGCCCGACTACCAGGTCTAGCTGCGGCCTCTAACAGCTCTACTCTAGTAGAGGAACTGGGATCGGTTACTCATGTGTTCAGTGATAAGACAGGGACTCTAACTGATAATCGGATGATATTCAGGAGTAGATCACTATAAGCATCTAAGGCTGTCACCATACCACCACCACCACACTCAGGTGCTTACATTATGGGCAGTGGAGGGATGGACTCCCAGCCACTTCCCCAAGTTACTGGTCAGTCATCATCATCCATAGCACCGGCACGACACGACGCGAGCGTCCACTTCGACGATGAGACCATCCTGAGGGTGGTAGCACAGGCTGATGATGAAGAGTACGTGCCCTGGTGTCGGCCCTTTCATCCCTTCCTTCTAGCCTCCTCACTACAACACGGCTATTCCTCCTTGGTCTCTGCCTCTGTCATTCAGTCCTCGTTAAGGACTCTAACCAAGTATCGGCAGACCCCATGTGCTCCTCTGAGTCTCTGTAACACGAGATCATGTCGCTGAGGTCGCCTACATGGTGTGTTAGATACGACGCATCCTCCCCTGATGAGCTTGCTCTAGTGGCCGGTGCCAGATATCTTGGATTAGAGTTCTCAGCCCGACCAACCCCTGATACTATTAGGATCACATTGACCACTCCCTTCGCAAGGGAGGTAGTAGTAGTAGTGATATCAATATATTGTCCTGGGTATGTTCACGACGACGATGCCCCCGGTGCAGATCCTTAACGTTCAAACTAGTGAAGAAGGGGCGAGCATTGTAGACGTTGAACTGTTGGAGGTGATAGAGTTTGATAACGACCGGAAAAGGATGAGCGTTCTTATCAAGATAACAGCTATACCGGACTCCCAAGAGTAAGGCCATTATCATCTTGTTTATACTGTAGTGGCTGTTTATAGGAAGGAAAGGGATGACAACTGTGCCACAGATAAGGTCTTGCTACTCATCAAGGGTGCGGATTCCAGCATGATGGATATATGCTCAACTAGCAGTGATATTTCAGTATTACCATTTCCCTTACCTGAACCGTCTTAGATTCGTCGTCTACCCTCCCTCAACAAGAGCTGGATAGTGTCCTCAATGAACTATCCACAAGAGGTCTACGAACGCTAGTGTATGGTGTCCGAGACCTCACCTCGGATAAGCCTTTCGTGGATCATTGGCGTGCTTCCTATAACCATGCCCGAGGCCTTGTTGGTACAGCTAAGGAGGAAGCGTTAAGGAAGTGTATAGAGGAAATGGAGTGTGGTATTCATATAGTAGGTTGTACTGGTATAGAGGATAAACTACAGGTGAGGTGGTGGCTTACTACAGTAAGGCTACTATATCCTTCTTAATAGGACAATGTACCAGAGACTATAGCAGATCTACACCAAGCTGGTATCAAGGTATGGGTGCTCAC
Source organism: Perkinsus marinus ATCC 50983 (assembly GCF_000006405.1). Taxonomy (NCBI): domain Eukaryota; phylum Perkinsozoa; order Perkinsida; family Perkinsidae; genus Perkinsus; species Perkinsus marinus. The sequence continues at coordinate 228,204 of NW_003210583.1, read as the reverse complement.
TGGAGATAAGATAGAGACAGCCATCAATATAGCGTACTTTATATGTATCTCTGTTTTAAAGAGGAAGACTAAAACACAATAGGTATAGTAGTAAACTACTCTATCCTACAGTACTCAATGAAGTGATTACTTCTACTAATCCACATAGTATACATACAGCATTGGATGCCCT
>NW_003210583.1:222109-227932 GCF_000006405.1 Perkinsus marinus ATCC 50983 | reverse complement strand
ATTCACGAATCCCAGAGCGACATATCAGCCAGTGGACTCCCCTAACTCCTTGTGACATATCAGCCAGTGGACTCCCCTAACTCCCTGTGACAACTCCAAGCCTTGGTTTGAGAGGTATTTCCGAAGACAGCACAACGAGTCTAGAAAGGTATGAGCATCCAAGGACTCCAGTCGGACTCAATAATCGGATGTCTGCTCCGACTCGGTATGGTTGTCCTTAGATCCTTCGGCTTTTTCCTTCTCGGCGGCTTCGATGGCCGCAAGAGTAGTCGACTCACCGCTCGGGGGAACTTGGCGGGCCAGCAAAGAACCTTCAAGAGCATTCCATTTCTCGGCGAACTTGCCAAGGGCATAGAAAGTGTGGTAAAGCTGGAAGCACTGCTCAGTTCTCAACGAGGCCGGTATCTCGCCCTTCTCTAGCACAGTCGTGAGGAAGCGCTTGCGAATGTCGAGGAAGTTGTCAATGAACTGTTGGATGGTGACGTGAATATCGTCGGGCATGCCCTGGCCATCGTCCACAGCACCGCCGATCAGTCGGTCATTCATACGCCCACCAGAGACTCTGAGAGCCTCCGAAAACTGGGAGACCTTCTTCCACATCGGGCGCAGGAATCTCGAGAACTGATTGAAGGAATCGCTGTCACCAAGGATTGGGTGACTAGCGAGGGAAGTGACGAGCACAGAGTTGTACAAGCTGACACTATACTTCACGACCTGGACGATGGATTCTTTCTCCCTCAACACGGTCTTACTGACCCTCGAAACCGCGTGAGGTATCTTACCGTAGACAACGACTTCAGATTTAGCATCAGCGGCTAAACTGTGCATAGTTGTAACGTTCTTGAAGATGCCAAGATTCAGGACAACCTCCTCGCTGTAAAGACTGCTGCTTTCGCTGCTGCTGCTGCTGCTGCTTGCGTCTGTCACCATCCATCGGCGGCCAATAGATTCCGAAGCGGCGCTCTTCGTGCGAGCCATATCGTCCAAGGACTTGCTCAACTTCTTAGAAATCTCCACCAGCGTGTCAGCCGATATTCTCCTGAGCTTCCTAGAGGCCATATCAGGGAAGAAGCACGCCGAGAAAAAAGTCGTGGCCAGAGTGCCGCCGAACGTGAAAATAAATCGCCACGCTGCCTGCTTCATCATAGTATCATCGCTGAGGGGAGCGTGCACCGAGCTGAAGCCGACAATGTGCCAGGTAAGCGAGTACATCCACCCAGCATACCAGATGGGTTCGTACAGGCTTACCAGCTTAGCGCTGAACATGAGCAAGAGAAGCTCACAAAACCAAGCAGGCTTATTATGAGGATTGATGGCAACACAGACAATCGCCATACAGGCTCCAAGAAAGGTGCCGATAATACGATAGTTGCCTTTAACGAGGGTGGCACCAGCAGTTGGCATGAAACACACGAAGGTAGGGATGACCGACCAGAAACCGTGAAAGGCGACGTTGTTGCTGTAAGCAGTACCGATAACCATTGGAAGACAGATGAAGAGATAGCAACACTGCTGACGAATAGGATACTGGAACCTCTCCCAGAGAGTATGGCTCCCTGCATTATCATTCCAAAAGGGTTTCTTCCACCATCTAACTACTGCTCCGACTAGCTTCTTCGATAGACGGGTAATGGTCATACTCGTCGTCTCCTGAAGAAGGAGGACCAGATGATTCAGGTATTGCCAGCTACATGGCCTCGAAAATTGCACGATTCCATCATAGTAAACTTACGGCGTTTTGCAGTTTCTTTTGCCTGGTAGCCTCGATAATCTCCTCAATTAGCGCCTTGCGGAAAGTCTCCGTAAGGATAGCAACATAAATCATCGTGCCCACAGCATAATGGAATCTGAGTAGCTCCGAGGCCGAGGGAGGCTCAATGTGTCCCCTAGCGCATTCAGCATTGCTCTCCGCGATGCATTTAAGGAGGTAACTCTGGCATCGTCTTGCTCGGTCGTCGAGATCATAACAGCCGACTTCTGCGTTGCCGTTGGCACAGTCACGAAGGGCTTGGGAAACTGCTATACGGAGATGGGTGAATTCAGCACAGAATGGTTTCCAAACATAGTCAATCATGGCTTGGCTAAATTCCCCTTCGGCAAGGCAATCTCGTAGAGAGTCAAGTTCGCTTGATATGGTGAAGGCTGTCGCCTGGATCTTGGGAGGAAGGGCCACGCTGACCAGTTTTTCAACTGCCACGTCAAGATCGTTGTAGTAAGCGGCAGAGGCTTCACATCCAAACGTGACATCGGGAAAGCGGCCGCTTTCGTGTTCAAAGACGTTAGCAACTGCATCGGCGAATTGAGAAATGGGACTGGGGCCTTGTTGGGGAAGGAGATGAGTGACTTTCAGTATGGTCACGACACTGCACATGACGACAAAACCGAACGTGGCCCAAATGCCCGCCACGGCCAGGGCCATATACAAATCACCCGGTGGGTAGAACATACCACCCAGTGTTGCAGTGACGAAGATACCCTCAGGCATAATCCAATCGTTCAGCTTGGTGTTGGTTGGTTTGAATGCGAGGGCCCAAAACCAGGACTCGGGCAAGAAGAGCAAGAATGACCATAGGCGACACCACGGACCATCGTCAATAGCACTGGCGATGACGTGTATCAAACAGGCGTTACCAATACCAATCCAGAGACCGAGAATGCCCTTCACGGACATCACCATGAGGACCTCCCAGTTGAGCATGAACATAGTAGCGCAGTACGGTGCGAGGAACTGAAGAGAGGAGGAGCAATAGACAGCATTCCTAGTGCAGGGACAACACTCTGGTACTCTAGCTACAATATGTTTCGAGCATCAGTAGAACGCCAATACTGTCATAAGAGTTTACTAGCCTCTCCTAGTACTAACATGACGAAAAGAATCAAAGCAAAGAATGAATGGCGACGATCAGCTTACCCCGATAGTCGCATAGAGCTGATTCTTGGCGGGGTTGAAAAAGTAGGGAAAAGATGCGATTGCAGCACAGATCATGGCGAAGAATGCCGTCCATAGTTTATAAGCCGACACCGAAGGTTGGGGGATGGGGTAAGTCATATTGTGTAGTAATGTTCAACCTGCTCACAGAGGACATCACACTTTGCACAGTTCCCCTGTTTACGAGGGACAGCACGCTTTGCGAAGGTCTCCCGTTTACGAGGGACAGCACGCTTAGCGAAGGTCCCCTGTTTACGAGGGACAGCACGCTCTGCGAAGGTCTCCCGTTTACGAGGGACAGCACGCTTTGCACAGTTCCGTCCCTGAGTAGCTTTCATATCACAAATAGCAATCGCTAAGGACCAACTTTATCACACAAAATAAGTATGCACGAGACTCACATAAACATAGTTCTTTCACGGTTAAGTGGTACAATATTAAGCCGCCTCTCTCCACACCCACGTTCTGATCACACACGGTATATGTTTCCCATGTCAAACGAATTAAACCGTTTTGTTTTTGTTATCAAAGACATCGTAAGCTGACGTGTGTGTACCGCATACCTATACAGGTGTCCCCAACAACAACAACAGCTCTTCCACTGCCACCACCCTCTGAGCTTGCCCTCCAACCTGTGAAGGACACTGTGATCGATGGATTGGGTGAGGGTAGAGCAATAATGGAGGGTAGGGGTAGTAGTAACCAACAGCGAACGAGATATACTTGGTCTATTCGGCCGGATTCGCATGCGATTAGTAACGATGATGCCTCTTAGTCCTCTTGTATCGATAGTTATATGGAGGTGTCGAGAGATGAAGGGGAGATGAAGAAAGATCTCTTCGTAGCAAGGCACAAGAGGATATTAAGTAGGACATCAAGTAGCCTGGTATGGGGTCTAGTCAGAGGATAGGTCATCATTCTATGCTAATCGAGTAGTCAAGATGGAAGAGAACAAAAAGGGTCAACTCAAGGCTGGGGAGGAACGACTTGATCGTATGAATCGATTATATAACACCGCTGCTTGTAAGTAATCATGCCGGCGGCATGCACTTCTACGACGCTCATAACAGCATATCACACTGCTCGGGGTGTATATAACTCTGTCTTTTATGCCAGCCCATGGAGTGTCGTAGCCAATCGTTCAAACTTCTACAAGGACCCCCTCACCGGTGAATCGAGTGAGAGAGTAGTGCGGGAGAGCCAGAAGGAAGAAGGGAACCTGTCACGGATGAGGCTGTTTTCCAGGATCTGAGGAAGAATCGTATAAACCCTAGTCAAGCCGTCACGGTAGCAAATGTCAGTGCATAATCGGGTAGGGTCTCTGGGGCTGCTTTTATCGGTCTGAGATGACAGTATTTCTAAACGCTAGAGTATATGTTGTTATGTTCAGTAGTCCAGTAGTCATCATCATGCGTGGGGTCACTCACTCATTACTGACATATGCTTATTATAGTGCTCATCATCTCAGATCATCATCATTCATCTGTATAAGCGTGCGAAGATATTGAAGGGAGAGTCTTTCGAGTATGAGCAGCAGTCGTGGGATGTTCAAGACTTGAGCTGTTGTCGTACTCAATTATCGAGACCCATATCAAGAAGAAGAGAATAGGTGCTCGTGCAATGATCCGATTGCCTAGTCGAATGTCTGAGCATCAGTCTTAGAGCATCTAAGGAGGCTTTCAATGAACGATAGAGATGATTAACTCGCATGCTTCATGGTTGGTTGGGATGTACACAACTGTGATCTATGATACTCATGGTTCTCCACCTATACACATGGTCACTCTCTTCAGGGTTGAGGACCTCAACTTGAGGATTAATCTTTCGGGACCAAGTATGATCGTATAGGGAGTACTTCTCACCCTCGTACTCTGCAAACGATTACTCCAATGGTTTGTTGAGTTTGCAGCCGGAAATCACAAGAATTCTTAACAAATGCAATAGCCTGACTCGAACACGATATCTTAACAATCACAACAAGCGGCATTAATCATGATGACACTGACAACAACCATAACAGCATACAACATCACAATGAATCTATACCCAATTATCCTCGTCCCCTGATGAGAGTAGTCCATGAGACAGGCGATGATGCATGCACAACCTACATCAAGCGTTCCCTTTCCTCGTCACCGTCATCAGTAGTCGAGCTATTTCCTCCACCAATAAGGCTAACGACTGTTGACGCAGCCAGAAGCACAAATACGATCTGAAAGGGTTATGAACTGTACAAGTTACTGTTAATCAAAACATACCCAGGAAGCGGCGCACAGCCACTGGACTAATTGTCCTATCTCCCAGCTAAGCTGGGCATTCAGCCGACACCAAAGTCCGTCCTAAGGCAGTATTAAGGCGATAGGAGATGCATCGATTAACCCTACGGCTTGACTTAAGGATGGTGTATCAGACATACAGTACTCCCACTCCTCGAGGTGTTGAACGGTCTCGGGCTCTCGAGCTAAGCGAATCAGCTCACGGAAGGTCTAAGGGAAAGAGGAACTCCCTGGCCTACTAGATGGAGGAAGACTCTACCTGGAACTCCTTGCAGTAGGGTCTTATGAACATCTTAGTGGCCTTATCATAGCCACCATCACGACACTCACCCTCACTATACGATCTGGTGAATGAGTTGAAAAGGTCATCTACCAGATCCTGGGCGTAACGATCTCTAGATGGCACCAAGGTGATCTCCCCCCGATCGAGTCTTAGCTTATAGAATGTGATAGACCAATGACAGAGGGCCACGGCAATGACCAACCAACATACGGTCATGATGGCAGAGAACCCACCATGGAGGAAGCGGAATGAGTCGGCTTTAGTGTTCGCAGCAGCAAAGCTAATACCAGACAGGCTGAGCATGAGGATTAGGACCGAGCTGATGGTGGTGGAGT
>NW_003210583.1:220499-222009 GCF_000006405.1 Perkinsus marinus ATCC 50983 | reverse complement strand
GAGACATGAAGAGCGCCAATGTGATGTTAACTGGATCTCTCCAACCTGTACGTATGTCCATCCATGAGACAGTGAACTTCTATTGAGAGAAGGTTCTAATCGACTTCTCGCTTGCCAAGTACATGCCAGAAGGTAACATCTCGACGGAGCGATGTTCAACATCAACAGGAGGAACACTGCATACGGGGTCAATCGGGACACCAACATATATGGCACCAGAATTAGTCAATGCTAATGGGGGAGTCCTGAGGTCTAATACTAATGTAAATGGTAACGATGGAAAATATAATTCTAGTTACGACAGGCGGGTAGATAGCTGGTCAGTTGGGGTGGTTCTACTTGAGATATTTACGGGTAATGTTGGATGCCGCGGATCCGCAATGCTAGTGGGGACTTGCTAGGGAAGGTGATGAGTGAGTCTAAAGATAGAGCAGCCTTTATGATGATCAATGAGGCTAAGGCACGTATGTCGGACAAGCCTGTCCCTGCCATCATCAAAGGTCTCCTAGAGGTGATACACTATTATGCATATAGGGAGACGAGTCATTATGGTGGTAGGTGGACCCCAGTAAGAGGTTGACCTGTTGCGATGCATACGACAGACTGAACAAACATAAGGACAAGGAGAACTCTATCATTGAAGACACAAGTACGGCAATACTGTTTGGGGTGATACAGCTCTCATACATCCTCCTCTTCCTGTAGTGCCTGTGAAGCCTTTGAAGGATTATTTCGGCAACTACGACATCCTAGGTGATACCAGTACATTACAGGAGCTTAGACGATTCTATCACCTATTGGAGATGACCAACCCGACTACTATCAAAGCAGCTCTGTCCGTCGATCATCATACGCTACCTGACGATAGTCCCCTAATGTAGTTACTATCACTCATCGCTCATCAGTACATCACCAGAGGGTGGTGTTATTCCATCACCACTCCATCTACTAATATTAGCACAGAAGATCTACGAGCCTCAAACCATTGGTAGCCTCCTTTCTGGACTAACTGCTTGGGAACAATCTCGGTGGCTTAGACCTCATCAACATTGACGAGTTCGATGAAGATGATCCTTATCTTTCTGATTTCGATATCGATGATTATATGAGGGACGAGATGCGTATCATGGAGGTCGTGGGATGGTATGTCGTCTTCTCCATTACTCCAACTACCATGCTCCACTACCCTGACCGTAGGTGTGCTTTTGTACAGCCTGTATCGAGTCAGGCTGAGGTGGATCGTTTGGTTGGTAATGCAGTGAGTAAGAGATCTCTGAAAGGTAACTAGTCTCGATTACCAAGATTGTTGGTGTGATGGAAGGCCCTTGGCAGGTAAGAGGAAAAGGAAGGCAGAAAAACAAATTGAGAAGAGGCGAAAGCACGCAACGAGAGCTCAATACGGAGGAGACACCGTCGATAGTGATGATGATTAATGCATGGTAATTCTCTACAATAAATGCAGTATTTTCATTCATGCCTGATTACTCTCGAGTTGCTTGTGCCACGAAGG
>NW_003210583.1:216166-220399 GCF_000006405.1 Perkinsus marinus ATCC 50983 | reverse complement strand
AGGATATCACCACCAATGCCTGAGTTGTCTCCAATAAGTCTCTAGAACGTTTCCCACAACTGTGGTAGTACCATACTGCTCAACGGGACTATCCCTGCTACAGTTTTGTCTGTTCAAACTATTACTGCCAAAGGCCGCTGAGAAGCACTTGAATGATCATCTTGCATTTCTTGCACTTCCTCAATCTCGCCCCCCCTCATTCATTGAAAGTCGTGTCGTCGGTCCATTATGATGGTGCCTAGTGGTCCTCTATTCACTCTACGACCTCGTGACTCAATATCAGCAGTTAACGATGTAGTAGCTGTTGGTGATGGAGGGAGTATAGCGAGTGGTAGTAGTGATGGATATCTACGGCTTTGGGATATGGTAATACTTACGTAATCCTACTATTATCGAGGATCTTAGTAGGTCACAAGGAGACCATCTGTCTCTATCAGTACCGGAGTTGATCCTGTAATCGGTCTGGTCGAACCAACAGGGGTGGAGGATAGCCATAGAATAGGAGTGCAGACTAAAGCAAAGACTCTATCACTTTGGGATGTGGCCCATCAATCAGGCAAAGGTAGTAGTCGTTACACTCATCAACATCAACAACACCACATAGTCCTACAGCCCCGATCTGGTCCATCCCTATACCTAAGGCGTACACCTTCTGTAAGGCGGTGCCTCTGAGGGATTCCACTATAGCATGCCCCCTCACCGAAAGCGATATAGGAATAATCGATTCTCGCACAGGAGTTGTTGCTGGTGTATTACAGTAATAGTAATAATACCATATTCTAGTCGCCTATGGTCAATTAGGGCACCATCCTCTTGTGAGAGCTCAACCACTACCCCCAAAGGAGCAGGATCAGCGGTAGCGGTTCGGCAGTTGGACGATGAAGAAGGCAACGGATTGGTCGTAGTATATGAATCTGGACGTAGGGAAGTGGCCGCCCTCTTTGGTATGTTTGATGATATCCATCAATAGGCGTAGCGCTATTCGATACTCGAAGCCTTGATCATCCTTGTGCCGAAAGCCATCCCCATGAGATGAAGACTAGGGGTGGTAGTACAGTAACCTGTATGGAGAGGTTGGCCAATGAACTCTGGGTCGGCACATCCAACAGTTATATATCAATGCTTGCAGCTGGGAGGGTGGACGAGGAATACTCCATTGAAGAGGTAACCCCATCCCGGTACTATGATGATATTGATCCCTAGGTTGGCATGGGCAGTAGCAACAACTTCTTGCATGTTGAAGAGGGTAGTGTCGGTATTGGAAGTATGGCTGTAAGGAGTGACCTACGTTTGCTCGCTGCTGGCCTCTGGGACGGCCGCATTACCCTAATAGATGTTAAGACACGTGATACCTGACCATAACAAGAGGCTGTCACATCTACAGTCACCATCTACAGGTACGCTCTTAGGAGATCTCCCTCGATCCCACGACGCCAGCATCACCAAAGTTACTTTTCTACCAGATAACCGTTTTGTAGCGGCTAGTACTGATGGACGCTTATCGGTTTGGAATACTTATCAAGACACTGTTGTATGATACCTACCATTACCAACATCTAATTCGATTTCCTCTAGTTGTAGTACCTTCCTAGTTCCGAGTTGGTTGGTATTCTCCAGTTCAGTCCAATCAGTTTGGTTGTTCCTCCCCTCCCCCGTGATACGTCATCATGGCTGTCGGTCCATTGGCTCGGTACCATACTCCTTATGAGAGGCGTAGTTGCTGATTACTATATTGTGGTCAGGTTGGTGACTCGAATAGCGTCAGTAGCCGGTAATATGGTAGGGAGAGCCGTCGTGAGTGCATACAGGGATGCTGCTAAGCAAGCCGCACAGGCAGCAACGATGGCGTAATGCTTGCTGCCCTCGTCATTATGATAATACAACCGCTTAGGGCTGCTAAACGGAAGATGCCAGTCGAAGAGGCTCATAAGATATTAGGGATAGACAGCGCTGAGATACATAATGCTGAGGCTAGGGATATCCTAGCAGAGGTAGAATGATGTTTGGTCGTGGTAGGGATGTGTATGGTTCTGGGTATCAGCATTACAAGAAACTATATGATTTGAATAACCCCAATCCCCCTGATTTCTATGGCAGTCCTTATCTACAGTCTAGGGTGGAGCATGCGTATAAGGTAGTAGTAGTATAGATGTACTATTCTGGTGATGTGCTGAAGGGACGTGCTTTAGGTGGCATTGCAGGAGATACAGAAAGGCAAGAAAGCTGATGCCAAGGTTAAGAGTACATAAGGTGGCTATGACCCATTCAATGCCCTCATTTTCCCATCCTCCCTGCTGCCAACATCTCTCTATTGTTTCTCATCATTCACTATACTGTACATATCCTCCCCGTTTATACATACCAGAACGCGTGTATTATTTTCCTATACTGAGAATGCTCGCGTTGAAGTTGGGATTGAGCTGATTGCTACCTCTGATGTGATGAGTGGCCTGTTGAGCTCTGGGGAGGAGCAGGTATCCTAGTCGGAACGGTTGTATAGGGTATGCAGGGTGGTATGGTCCTATGTATGCAAACACCCTGTATATAGATAGGGTGTGGGGTATAGTTGTGAATTCACTTATATCAGTATTGGCTGGGAGATGGACAAGATTAAAACCGATACAGAAGGTTTACCTTGGTAGATTACATCTCTACTAGTGAAACTTGTTGCAGTCTTCATCGTCCTAGGGTTCTCTGTTCGAATACGACTCCTCATCAGCCACAGGGCCATTGACAGGGGCATGTTGGACATTAAGACGGCAAGCAGGAGGTATGCAGAGTATAACTCGTCGGCATGTGTTGTGTGCAGGGAGTGCGGCAGTGATGCTCTCGAGGTTTGAAATCCAAGGTCGATGTCTGTACCACACCTTCTTCTTGGGCTTCCTTACCAACTACTATCCTCAGTATCTGCTCAACATCACTACCAACATGTGTTCGGGCTATGTGATAATCTCACTAACTGACATGGAATCCTTTTATGAGGCTCTTCAACATATATAGTGTTACTGCACTACCCACACAACTGTTGTATTGGTGCATGATGATTAGTTGTAGTCTTCTTATACAGCGTTCAACTCACCGGGAAATCTATCTATCTCGGATTGCCACTGTCGTTGGCTATCGACCTACTACCGGTCTCAGTTTCTGTGGGGTTTATGAGACAGGAGACATTCCATCGTTAAGATGGTGTATCCAAAATCGCAGGCACTCTCCAACATTGTACATTATCATCAGGGAAGCACTGTCAGTATTCGCATAATACTCGAATATAGATCCGATGAATATAGAGGAAAGTCGAGGAAGTCGGGCGTACTGAGTTGAAGAAGGACTTCTTTCGATAACTCCCCTGCGCTAAGTTCACCGGTTATACAGAACGAACAGACTTCTGCACTGACGTAACTGTGAGCGCCGTGAACACTAACTATTCAAGGGACCACCCAATTCATTCGATATGCGGTGTTCACTTTAGTGGTGGTCGGACCCTCATAGTGGCAGTAGTTTTCTCTATTCCTATGAGCTGTGATAGCACAGTAACGTCATGTAACGGTACCTTAGCTGGTACGCAGATAAGGGTGGACTCAGTCCGAGAGCCGGACAATATAGATAAGTATGGGATGGCCCCTCGAGTGAAATGGGTGCGGCAAGCTGGGGTGGATGAAGAGACGGGATTATCGTAATGCTACTGCACACTGGTAGTTTCTAGTAGTCACCATCTAGGTATCATACGGATCACTACGGCGGGTTAGCTGTAGATAGTTTCCCTGATGGTATGATGGAGGCATCAGCTTGTATCGATGCATTATCGAAGTTGTGTAGTCGATGCAAACAGGAAGGGACTCTTACTGGTGCTTTCTGGATAAGGATTGAGGAGGATAGATATCATTTAGTAGGCCTGGGAGGGGGGCCTTTCTTGACAATCAATGTCCAGTGGACAGGGTGGGAAGATTTATGCATGCTCAGCTACATCTGTTGATAACAGTATGAAAATTCTGAAGGATTTTCGGGGAGTTCTCGTCGAGTTTTGTGAGGACACTCCCGAGCTCAGCTGAGAGAACCAGCGTGAATTCCAACAAACTTGTCCACGTAGTTACCACTCCTCTTGAGAGAACAACCATCGTCCAGCTGCCTCCCACACTTCCGTTTCCATCATGCTGATCCGACCTATGCTGAGATAGTAGGATGGACGAATTCCGATAGAGAGGACCGTGTGCCGCAGCAAGCTACCCATACCGT
>NW_003210583.1:211411-216066 GCF_000006405.1 Perkinsus marinus ATCC 50983 | reverse complement strand
CAAGCAATATCTCAGGAGCTCTGTACCATCTCGTCGCCACATAATCCGTTAAGACCTGATAGGAAGGGCGGGTGGGTACACCCCAAGAGATGGTGGGACGAGGAAGACGGCACACGACGGAAGGATAACGGCTTAGGCCTTATCACCGGATTAGAACTAGCATCCTGCATCTGTACGACTGAGCGTGCCAGGCCTGAGATAGAACCACGATGCCGGGTTGATAGGAAGCGTAGAAGGACTGTGATATGGTTACCAAAGTCACACACTTTCACTTGGCAATCTGAGTTGAGGAGAATATTCGACGGCTTGATGTCTCGGTGGAGCATCTGGCCCGTATGCATATATTTCAAAGCCCTCAGTAGTTGATATATTATGTATCTACCATACGAATTTCGACCCGAGTTCGATTCCTGGTCGGACTACTGTTTATGTATATCCTCTAGTATATTAGCTCTTATAACTGCATGAAGGTCACTCTCCATATAATCACATACTATATATATATCCTGGTCATTATCCGCCTTAAGCACGTTTAGGAGCCTAAACTGAGGTCTCCATCACCACTTCTAGTACTACTACCAATACCGAATAATGTTATCATGACCATTCAACTCCTGTAGGAACATGATCTCTCGGAAGGTCCTCTGAGCATCTACAAGTAAGCTATGTGTATTCCCACATACTATGGCCGAATGGTCACCAGTAGCGTTTTGGAAGGCATCGAAGCACTTCTTCAAGGCAACTACTTCACGTGTACCTGATTTATAGCTCGTATGAGATCTACAACAAGCTTCTACGTTTCTCAATAGCCTTCCATACGATACCGTAAGCCCCTCGACCCAACTTCTGTACGATCTCGTACCTGTTCATCATACCCGAGGCCACAACAGCATAGTAGTTACTTCCTCAAAACATGGCGATCTATCTCCTCTGTCATGGTCAACGAAGTAGAAGGAACTGAAGAGTAGTAGGACTATCGTTGGACTTCAGTATTCTACAAGGTGCGCCGTTGCAACCGCGCGCGCCCGATGTTATGAGAAGATTCTCCACATAGTCTGGAGTACTTTCAGCAGTGGTGTTATAGATTTAACCATAGTCGGTATAGTGCTGGATAATAATCCAACAGGTAGTGCTCATATTACTGTACAGCATCTTGAAGGATAATTCCCATCTTCGTCACCATACGAGGGTGCTGAGATGGATGCCAGGACTCCAGCGTTAAAGTAGAGGGTTTTCTAAGTGCAGGAAGGATTGACGATGGCGGCAAGAGTAATACCAGGGAGAGGTCGGTGATACTTGCTGAGCAGCGCTCGATTCGCCGAGGTGAGACCACAGGACTTTAGAACCGTACGTGTTTCCGGTAATAGAATATCATCCGAGCTACGGAATACATGGAGCAGGAGCCTCTACAGTGATGCAAGCTTATACGGGGACTCGTAACATGGTGAGCTACTCGGATGTTGAAAGCGTTCAGTCAGTCCCCTTACCGTGCTCTGCCTTCCGAATCCACCCACCGTTCGTATCCTGCCTAATAGAGGTGTACGCCCTTATTCACTCGGAGGGCTTCACGCTGCCGTCATTGGTACGCAACAGCTATTCTTCCGGCTTACTCCGCTCTAGTCATGACGATCTGTTGTCAAGCAAGGAGCATTATTGTCCGGTGCTGAGATGTGTACTTGCGGATACTAGACTGCTCTAGAGAAGGGAGCCATGTTGCAATAAGACGGTGTAAGAAGCGTTCTCGATGGCTCTCTATTTCATCTGCAGCCTTGCTGATGCCCTCAGTGCCATCTTGGGGTGGTCCATGTTGCATCATTTTTCCCGCTCGATTGTCCACCAGCTCTATTCCTAGTATATGCTACGGTGCACCGACTCGAGACAGTTTTGGATTGAAATTTCCCTCCTCTTTCTATTCCCCATCTGGTCACCACCTTGTGCCGCCCTACCGCTCGAGATCTTTCCGATTCACTCGTGTGAAGTGCCGCAATTCGTTCTCTCACCATACTGTATGTAAGCAGGCATTGGTGGTTCCTTTGTAGTATCATGTTGCAGCTCCGATCACTATGTCGTGCCGCCGCTGCCGTTCCTCCACAACTCCCAACACATTCGAAGGCGTATGGCCTCCTACTCATAACAATGTTCATATTGTCGGGATGGCAGGTTGGAGGGAGGCTTATCTTCATGAGAGGAGAGTTGAACCCTCTAACGTTTTCTCTCTATCGGCAAGGCAATACGTCACTACTCCCTATACCAACTATACACATGTCAGGTCTGGCAGCAGCAGTGTTGTTATGCTGTGTTGACCGTACATTCAAGCTACCCCTTAGGGCAGACCTCCCACTATTGATATATCTTGGTGCTGCTACAGGTGCATCGACAGTAGCCTTCCTCATTGGTAGGTTGGGGTCCTCTTCTATGCTACAGTGTATGCCACCTAGTATAGGTTTGGAGCTATCGAGTGCATTAATAGCCTCTATGCTACAGCCAACAGTATTGGTCTTCGCCTATGCACTGGGGGTGTTGCGTCGGACCGAGGCCTACTCCAGAAGGAGGGTTACTGGCGTTATCGCATGTGTTGTAGCAGCGGTTGGTGCTGTCATCAGCGGTGAACACATCGATGGTAGATGCTTGCCGCTCTCTGGGTTGCCGCTCTCTGAGTGTCCAGATACACATCCAGTGGACTGGCCTGTGTTACTAGGAGGATCCCTCATCCTCATACAATGCATCTTAACTTCATCTGCTATAGTTCTCCAGCGTGGTCTTCGTCATCTTTCCCCACCCTACTTAACAGGTAGCCGCCTCAATTCAGTTGGGTTCTTCTCCTCCCTCCTCTATCGGTTGGCTATCTACTCAGGGTATTCCTATCTCGGCGGCTTCATCATCACCCTACTCTTGTTGTTGAGGTGAGCCTCCTCTCGTGTTTTCTAACCTCCCATCCTCGCAACCTCAGTTGGCGTGGTACATGTGTGGCCTTGGATTTGCATTGCGGAGTGCTCACCTTCGGCCTGACTTACTCAGGATCTTGGACCTCTCAGGGTAACAACCCCCCTTCTCTAGATCCTTGGCTATCCTCGTCATCAGGCTGCTGGCTCTTGCTCTATGCTGTCCTACTGGCTACATGCTTCGTCTATTGTGCTATGAACTGGTGTAATAGGCAGACGTCTCCCTCTGTGGTAAGGGGTAGTGGCCATCCTCACCATATACCTAGTAAGTCGTCCTCCCTGAAGGTAGCTAGCTTCATGACACTACAGCCTATCACCACAGCCATTGTGCAGTATTGCCTCCAACATGAGGTCCCATCATTCATGCAGGTCAGTGTGAGTGCGGGAGACCGTTCACATTGCCCCTCGTCTCGCACAGGTTGTTTTCTTCCCGTTCATTGTCATTGGAGTAGCATTGGTGTCAGTGCCCATGGACCGACTACAGGACCGTCTACCAGAGAAGGCAACGGAAATGGCCCCACACCTTAGAGATGTGGAGATGGGTCCAGCACCAGCAGCTGCTGCTGTTGGTGATGATGATAAAAATCACCAACGTCGCACCAATGCATTAGAATGATATGTTTTTAATGTTTCTTTTCACTGGCTGTGTTGCGTACAGTGGGACCTACCCATCCCGGCGACTGTGAGCATGGCTTGGACACTCGTCGTACCCCAATGAGCCCAGCGGCTGTTGCATGTACCTACTAACTTAGGCAGGTTGGGAAGCACTGACTATGCATTTTATTCCATCCTAGCGCTCACTGAATGATCATTGTCTTCTCGGCAAGTGTCATTGATATGTAAGGTAGATCTTATCTGAGTAGCCCGGAACTCGAGTCTCTCTATTCACCCAACAATAACAAGAACTCCGCCTCATTTCAGTGATGCTTTGGTCATCACCTTGATGCATCATTAATTCCATTCTTGTCCACACCGTACAGTTCCCTTCTCATTCGAGTAGGCCCCATTATTGGGATATAGTCGGGTTTCATCGAAGTAGTATTTGCCCCTGCATGCCAGTCTCCCTCGATGCCCTCCATCCCCGTACCATAACGAAGAGCGTAAGCCATGTACGATTCTCGTCGGCAGCAGAAGTGAGGGATATTAGACTATCCAAGTGCTCATGTTTGTCAGCAGGCTCTAGCGGCTCTACCATCAGCAGACATTACAGAGGGGCATGCGTCGAGGTTTCCATCGCTAGGAGGTGTAGGCAGTAGTGACATCGAGAGCGCTTCGGTATTCGACAAGATTAAGCATCGAAGGAGGTAGGCTGCTAACAGGAACCTCAATGAGATCCACTCTTCAACGAGTCTACCAGGCGGGGTGGTGGGAGGACTACCGCCGTGGCGTTGTACACTCCACCGAGCCAACTGAACGGTGTCAGTGAGTTTGCGGAAAGCCGGGACATCTCCCTGCAATTCACGTACATTTCGAGAGCCCAGGTGAGGAATGGTAGCCTCATTCAATCTAATGAGTGTTGGTCCGCGTACGGTATCAGAAGTCGTTACCGAGTGTGAATTCTCTTAAGGTGGTCATCGAATGGCTTTTCTTTCGCTCTTACAGATTAGGGACCCGTCGGTTTGGCATTCTATCAGCTATCAAACTATGCGTCAATTGAAGCAGTTGAACACTACTGATATCTCGGCTGTAGCTAGATCAATGGCTGTGATGGGA